>NC_056743.1:878614957-878634505 GCF_019279795.1 Protopterus annectens | reverse complement strand
TAAAAATTGCTAATTGAGATTCAATTAGTGCAATTTGATTGTAGGCGTTATATAAACAGGTTGTTTCTGCAGCTATGACATTTTATCTGAAGAAGTCAGTTATTCATATGCTAGCAAAACGTTGTGTTACAATATTAACGTTTATATTAAACTATTTCAGTGGTTGCGGTCTTTCCCTTATCTGGTTTTTGGATTTGTGAGTTTTGCTACATACCAGTAGAGTCTCTGGTGGTGATTCTATATTTATATTTATATATCGATATAAATGTGCCGCCTATATATATATATATATATATATATATATATATATATATATATATATATAGTGTGTGTGTGTGTGTGTGTGTGTGTGTGTATATATATATATATATGTATATATATATATATATATATATATATATATATATATATATATATATATATGTGAATATATATATATATATATATATATGTATATATATATATATATATATATATGTATATATACATACATAAGATGAGGGCGGTCCTTTTAGCGTTGTAGGCCCTTCCTGCCTTCCTTCCTCCTGGGACTACTGCGATCCAGTCACACAATATTTTGGTGGTCTGATATATCAACAAACAGGGGGGAGGCAGGTCTTTACCCTCTTTGCTGAGAAGCCATGAGAGTTTGGGAATGGGCCATCTCCACCAACCGCTTCCTGCTAGCAATGCACATTCTAGGTCGGTCGAACATTCTGGCGGACAAATTGAGCAGAACTATTCTCTCCCCTTACGAGTGGTCTCTGAATTCTTCCGTAGCGGAACAGATCTTCCTCAAGTGGGGTCAGCCTTGCTACAATCTCTTCACATCGCCTTCCATCTCGAAGTGCAGTGAGTTTTTTGCTCTATTTCCTCCTTTAGGGGAAGCCCCCAGAGACGCTGTAGTCCATGCTTGGCTGCCCAGTCTTTTTTATGCTTATCCACCACTTCCGCTGATGACAAAATTTCTGCAGAAAGCTTGTCTGTTGGGGAGCAAGATTATCCTCATAGCACCATTCTGGCCTCGTCAAGTCTGTTTCCCTTGCCTATGGTCTCATCTCATAGCTCCTCTCTGGATCTTGGATCCCATTCCGTATCTGATCTCTCACCCCTCGGGAATGACCCCTCCCAACCTGGATGAGCTCAAGCTCTCAGCTTGGCTGATCCAGTTCCCTTAGTTGCCAGGACTCTGGTATCTTTTCCCTAGTCAAGTCCTTTCTGGTGGTGGCACATAAACCCTCTACCAGGAAGATTTTCAATAGTAAATGGAATTGTTTTTCCATTTGGGCTTCACATAAGAACTTGGATCCTTTTACTGCTCCTATTTCAGCGGTTCTAGGATTCTTGTCTCATATTTTTCAGCAGGGGGCCAGTTCATCTACTGTAAAGGTTCAGCTGGCTGCTATTTCCCATTTCCATATTGGGGACAACTTTGGTTCTCTTGCTGCTACCAGAATTTGTAAGGCCTTTCTAAAAGGTACCTTTCTTTTGAGACCTCCTATTAGAAATTCATCCCCACCGTGGAACCTGACCTTGGTTCTTCAGGCGTTAGTCGCGCCTCCATTTGAACCCACAGCTTTCGTTGATGTAAAGTTGTTGTCATGGAAGACAGCCTTTTTGGTAGCCATTACCTGAGCCAGGAGAGTGTCGGAGCTTCAGGCTTTTTCTATCAAACTTCCATACCTTGTATTTCACAAGGACAGGGTATCTCTCGGGACTAATCCCTCTTCTCTTACCAAAGTTGCTTCCGAGACTAACATTAATCAATCCATTAATTTGCTGTTTTTTTTCCCCCAATTACCAGAACAAAGGGGAGTATAAACTTCATTTACTGGATGTTCACAGACAGTTACATTTTTATTTACGAAAGTCTTTCGTAAATATGACCAACTTTTCTTCTGCTTTGCAAAATCTTTTCTAGGGAAACCGATTTCTAAAGTGACTCTTGCCAGATGGATTTCGAGTTGTATCCTCTTAGCATATAGAGAATCTGGCTTGCCAGAACCAATGGGAGTTCATGGTCATTCTGCGTGTTCTATGGCAACATCTGCTGCATTCTGGTCTAGAGTTTCCATGGATGACATTTGTTCAGCGGCTACCTGGGCATCCTCTCACACCTTTATTTCTCATTATAAGCTAGATTTGGTGTCTAGAGGAAGGGCTACTTTTGACTCTGCATTGCTCCGGAATATTCTTCCTTGAGGGCCTCCCAAGATTTCGGGTAGCTGGAGACTGTCCCACAGGTTGCTGATCAGATGAAGTTAACTACTTCAGATAAAGAAGTTCTGTACTCACCATAACATTCCATCTGAGTAGGTAACTTCATTTGTCAGCAACCGTCCCTCCCTCCATCCCCCTAACTTGAATAGTTATTTAGCTGAACTCGAGGTTTGGATGCTCGAGTTTTGTTTGTCTCTGAGTCAGGTTTACTCAATTTGTTAGTTTGTTTTGTTGTTTGTGCAGTTGACAAGTGCGATCTGAGGATTGGAAGGAGGTTGCAGGGTAGTATGGTTAAGGGGGTGGAGCTTGGAGCTCGGATCTTTAGCTTGGTATGCTGCCGGCTCGGTTCTGTATCGGATCCGTAACCCACAGGTTGCTGACAGATTGTTTCCTACTCATCTGGAACGTTATGGCAAGTACATAACTTCTTTTTTTTAGGTAGGTACTAGGCTATCTGCCCGAAGGCATTTATAAGCCTAGCCAGAATGTGTTGGCTTTCGCCGCCCCCTTAGATTAGTTCCCTGTGCCTCTGTCCAGCAGAGCCACTGAAGTGATCCCCAGGGTAAACTTTGTTTCCCATTCGCATTTGAATACCATCTTCATGGAACTTTTTATCACTAACATATGCTATCTTCTTCTTTCCAGCTAACATGCAACTATCATTTCCGTTACTACAGCTCAAACCCCACCATGTATATGCATTAAAATGCATACATAGAGCGAAGTAAAATTATAAAAATAGTTGGAAACCCTCTTTATTAGTTACTATCTCCCATCCGCTTTTGTCACTAATAAGATGCACATTTCTATAACACAGAACGTGGTGCACCAAGTCACAAAAAAAATATTTTAATTTGTTAACCGTTACCAAGCACTTATACCACTTCATGAAACAATGCTCAAGTTGCACAAAACTTGGCTTTTGTACCCTGCATCTGTAACGTGTTAGGGTGTAAATGTAGCAACAGGTTTAAAATCCAGTCTATGTTTCTACGACATAAGACAAACATTAAAAGTGGGATCAAACCTTATAGGTACCCCCGAAAATAGGTTGACCGTGATTTGCATTTTGAAAGATCACTAACTGGTAGGGGCGTGTGTTGTTTGTGCGTTGAAAAGGGCTAGCAAGGGAGGCTTGACTTCAGGGAACACCTGGGCAGGGTTTATAATAGTATGATGACATCCAAATACAACTGCAGCAAACCGCAATTTCTGACCTCAGGCACAACTAAATACTCTGCCACCAGCACCAAACGTGAGTCCTAGACTACCATATTACCAGTTGTCTGATTGAAAAGGACAGCTGGGTGCGCTGCTCATGCGGAAAGCGAGCATTAATCTTCACCCACTGTGTTCTGATCTGTCATTACAGATCACAAGGAGGATGGTGGTCGTGCTATAAAAAGCTGCCACCCAGACTTCCGGCATCGCCAATTCCCAATGCTGCAGTCTAGTGCCACTGTCGCCCACTCCCAGTGCCACCAACTTCCCCCTCCTTTCTCCCTACCACTGCAGACACTGGTTTCAGTGTCCTTCCTTCTATAACGAAGCTATGTTTGAAATTACTCATCCGCCATCCCTACTTTTGTACTTACCGAATGAAACGTCCGCACAGGCACACAACAAAATAAACAGCAGCAACATGACAACATTCTCCTCAGCCATGATTCCAGAATGTGTCCCAGCGTGCAAGCTTGCTTTATCTACACTAAATGTACACGATCTGTATTCAAGAACATTCCTACCACATTCTTTGCACTTTCTAGTCACTCAGAAAAATTACACTAAGTGTACAAGTAGTCTACAGTTTGTGATAGTCTTTGAGTCCTCCCCACAGTATTTAAAACTGCAAGAAAATTAGTATGAAAACTAAAATTAGGAGGAAGAAGGTGAGAGTTATGTTTGTGTTGTCTGTTCATTCAGAATGGTGTACACTTAGTGTAAGCATTAATGAATCCCAGGAGATGTCTTTTTCCTGTAGCAAGACTGAGATCATTCCCTCTCTATGATGGGCAAACTGGAGTCAGTCTCAATGCCACCCCCTCCACAGCCATCTATTTATCTTGAACATAGGCAGGACTCCATCCCTGCACATCATGAAACTATTTTTTCTGTTAATGTTTAAGACTGCAGGTCTGATGTTTTTCTGTATGAATGTTTTCCACCAGTGTAATTCCTTGGTCAAGTCTGCAAAACTGTACATGTTTCTATGGAATGGTCCTCAGCAGTACTGTTATTGTTCCCAGACAGATAACCATCAGCTGGTTCTAGCACTCCTTTAATTTTTTGGGTCTCATTTATCCTGCAGATCTAATCAGACATTTTTGCCAGAGAGGAGATTGAGATGTTCTAATGCAATGTCTCTGTATTGCCACATTCTTCAGAGAACTCGTCAGGAGCCAGGACAGATCCTTAACGGTACTTAATATTACAGGAGAGCAAACTGGTTTGCTGCAGGGTATTTCTGAAGCTGTGTGCTTTATTCCTTTACCAAAAACAGCTGTACTGAGTGAAGTATCTCATTAGTGATATGATTATCACTTTCAAAGTCTTGTCTTCTTTGCTTTCCATAATGTCACGTTAGCACCACTTCTACCCCGCTTGCATCATTCTTTTTTCGATTGTTGCCAGTGTTTGATCTTGAGTTTTTTGGCATTGAACCCCCTAGCTGTTTCCTTTCCAATCATTGCATGAGCTGATCCAAGTCCTAGATCAACTCCCTTCTCAAAAGCACAAAATGAGCTCTAACATAGAAGACCCATGTAAAATATTTGTCATGGTTATAAGCAACAAATTTAATTGATAGCAGTTGCACATTTTATACTGAGAATATACTTGTGTGTCGACTGTCAGGTTTTACTTCCCTTGTGTGTTTTTTTTCTGTATTTTTTTCCTTTGTCTTTTTATTTAGAAGTTGTTTATACGTAGAAATAATTTCAAAAGTCTAAAGCTGGTATCTGGGGAAGTCAGATGAACAGGCATCAGATTGTAACGAAGACTAACAGATTTTTGGGCCACCAAGCAGTTAAGAGATCTAGACATGGCTGAGAGCTTGCTGTCCTTGAGCTTGTCTTTTGGTTTCTTTTAGGCAACAAGTGCCTAACATCAGAAAAGTTGAGAACCAAGGGCTGTTTATTTCTGGCCCATTCATTTGATTTTATCCTATCTGGAAATATTTCTGTTTGTCAACCCCAAAGAGAGGGTGTTTGATACTGGAGAGGAAAGGGAAAACCATTCAGTCAGTCAAGGATCTATTTCATTACCCTGCAGTGAGATAATAGGGCAGTTTTTACTGAGACTGTTCATACTTTCTGCTGAATTCAATACAAGAGCAACCATAAAAGGGTACAAAGGGGGTAATACAAGAAAAAATGTCAAGTGGACCAATGGAGCAAGACTGGGGGCTATCACTGCTATGCCACCTAATGGAAACAGCTGTGACTCTGCAAAGCTCATTCCTCACCTCTTTCCAAACCCCACTACAACACACCCTCTCTTCAAACATGCCTTGCTTTCTCATTCTTCCTCTTCTTTAAAGGTAGGCAGACAGGTCCAGGTTTTAGAACAAAAGGAGGCTATCAGAAAGGATATAAGGTTCCTCTAGTTATTAAAGCAGGGGTACGGACTGCATTTTTTAAAAAATCCAACATTTTGAGACATTACACTGGTTCCCACGGATCAAGTCCACCACCACCACCACCACTACTAAGTGACATTTTCCTGGGAGCCATAAAGAAGGCACTAGAAAAAAAGAAGAGAATATGGGAATTAGCTCGAGACTTGTGGTTCCAAGAAAAGAAGGGACTCTGACTCATTTTAGATCTCTCAAGGTTAAACAAGTTCTAAAATGTTCAGAGTTCAGATGTTAACCTTGCAGAGCCTTCTGCCTGTATTCCTTTGACAAGCTTGCATTGTCACCATGGATGGAAGTAGTGCCTATCTGCATATCCACATGGCCAGTGTAGAGAGAGAGAGAGTTCCTCAGGTTCGATGTTGGCAGTTCCCATTATCAGTTCATATCATTGCCCTTTGTTTCTTTACTACTCAGAGGGGTGTTTACAAAGTGCTTGACTTCAATAATTGCATTTCGCAAGACAATGGGTGTTTGTATTTACCCGTACCTAGATGATTGCTTCATCATGTATCTTTACTGAAGGAGGTCCAGACGACTCTACTCTAGAATTTACTCTGAACTGTTTCAGGACCTTGGGACTTTCTTTAACTCTTACAAAGTTGTAGCCTTCTCCTTTGAGACAAGTGTGCCTTTTTTTTTTTTTTTTATACTTTTAAGGCACTATTGGACCTGCCGCAGCAAAATAATTTCCTTCTCTGATTGTCTAAATATAGCCATTGAAGACACCATTAAATGTTTTTCCATTAAAGGATACTGAAGAGTCCATACAGTACTGATGGAAATAAAAAGGAAACTGGCTGACTGTAGATGTAAAAAATGTATTCCAGTATCTCCAAAAAGGTGGCTTTAAACTTTATGGTATTTTTTTTTTTTTTTTTTTTAAGAGAGTTGCTGCTTGGGCCATTGACGTTGTAAATAATAACTTGTAAAAGAAAGGGAAAATCAGGTTTTCATTGAAACAAATGTTCCATGTTCCTGACCTTAGTTTAAAAAAATTTGCCCTACTAATAAGAGACCTTTTTACTGTAACAGTCACATAACAAGCAGTCTCGTGTTCAGCGACTGGACAAAAGAAAAACATCACCAGCTATCTCTCTAGAGGGAAAGAAGGAAAAACAGAAAAACAAACAAACCAAACAACCATCACAGTGATTAACATACTGACCTTGCTCTGGAGAAAAAAACTTAAAGCAGCATCTAACCTCTTGGTAACTAATAATCACAGACAAGTATGTTTTATAGTCAATTGTAAAATATTATTCTACTCCAAAATATAAAGCTCATCACATCTTCCCATCGCCATCACATGAGATAACTCATCTGTTAGATCATAGTAAATTAAAAACAAAATCATCCCTGATCTTTTGATGGTAGCTGTTCTGGTGCAGTTACAGATTCTATCCGAATAAGTGCTCCTCCCCAAAAGCAAGCTACTGGAAATTCACAATATGATTGATTTTTCACAGCAGCTGTACATTCCAGCAAGGCAGTACTTAAGTGTCCTAGGATACCTATCTTCCTACATTCTTCTAGTACATATTATAAGATTCAACTTAATTCCATAGCAGACCTCCAAGAATGCTTGGAACCAGGCTTCAGACTCCCTGGAAACTATTAACCTGATGTCTTTACCGTCTGCCTTGACCCAGGGGTTATCTAATGTGAGGCTGGCATTTTAGAATATTTAGCTCCGAAACTCCACATCCTTTCCCATAATGCTTTACATGCCTGAATCTCCTCAGATCTCATTTGTTGCTCTTAAGTGTCAGACAAATCTGGTTCACAAGACTGAAAACTCAAAATACTGAATTTTTCATTTGACTGAGAGACCACAATACGTAATTTTCAAAATATTGAAAACTCATTTAATTGAGTCTCATTGTACTGAAAGCTTACAATACTGAATTTCAACATACTGAATTTTAAGCCATGAACATGCATACTTAGAACACCAGTGATTAGCTCTTTCCAAAACTTAAAAAGTACTTGCTTAACCTCTTAACAGAAACCGAATGATATGAAACCAAATTAGGTGAGGGGCTATGCCTCCCACATCCCCTCCCAACTATATATACTAGCTCTAGGATTGCACTATAGTGGGGAAAAGGGCATATACCTTTTTACTTACCTTACAGTACTGTACACACTGCCACTACTGCCGGGAGCACACAAAACATCTGCAATATTACTTTAGATACTTCCCATAAAAGTGTAGAGAGACATACCAACATTTAGAAATACTACAACACTGCATGCTATGCTACTATTGGTATTCTGACAGTTGACACTTTAAATGTCAGTAATGTTTTTTTTGTTTGTTTGTTTTTTTATCCCAAGCAAATCACAGGTGAAGGGAAATGCACATCATGTCTAGGCTTAAAATTTAGTATTTTGAAATTCAGTATTGTAAGCTTTCGATATAATGAGACTCCGTCAAATGGGTTTTCAGTATTTTGAAAATTAGATATTGTGGTCTCAGTCAAGTGAAATTCAGTATTTTGAGTTTTCAGTCATGTGAAGTAGACCCATGTCAGGCGCGTTCTTCAAAGCTGCTGTACAGATAACTGCCACTGGCTTTGCTTTCAGATATTTGCTGCTGCATTTTATTCTGTCAGTACTGTTAGTTATTTTCTCCTTTTTCCAATAAATAAGTAGAAGGACTCTTCTTTGTTTTTTAGCTCTGTTTTGCAGCTGTTGAGCATATGAGCTCTACTCCCACCTGCCATTTTCTGCTTTAGTATATAGAGATATTCCTTTCTAGTGTTTCTGTAGTTACTTGCTTTAAGCAGATTGTTCACGTGTACAGATTTGTTGTATTGTTATATGGTTAAAGTTCTTCTAGGGTTACTAGAGTGTTAATTCAGTAGGCTAGTCCATCTCGTGTGCTTACTGTCCTTTTAGGGTTTTCTCCCAATTGTGTAGTGTGCTTAGTGGTAATATTATGGACAAGACTTTTGGCTTCTGCAAATGTTTGGGTTAGGTACCGATTACCAGGTTTGTGCTTTGTTTGTTAACAGGGTCTTGGCTGATCATAGGGTGAAGCTTGTCAAGAAGGGTATGCTTCTCACTTCTTCTGCCCGGAGTACTGAGGTTTCTGCCTCTCCTTCAAAAAAAAAACATAGAGAGAAAAAAACAAGAATAAGGAAAAAGAGACAGAAAAGAGGGAGAGAACGAAAAGGGTAGAGGAAAAGAGAGGCCAAAAAATGGCCTATTATGTCTTTCCTTGAGGAAGAATCTTAACTGAAGGCTCCAAGGATTCCGATATCCCCGACTACTATTGTGGACCCAGTGTTGGTAATCCCTCTGTGCTGATCATCACTTTTGCCAGCTCTGGTGTTGGGTACACCCAGGTCACCACAGCTGGACATTTCCAAATCCCTTCTTGTCAGCAGCTGCAGAATCTGATCAGCTCCAGCACCTCTTTCTGGCCATCATGTCAGATCCGGAGCTCAACCCATTGTGTTCCTTTCCTTGGGTCCTTTCTTTCCCTTTCAGGACCCAGGAAGTCGAGCAGCCCTTGATCTGACCCAATAAGCCATCCTCAGTAGTTTCCTCCAGGTCTACAAGGTTCACCCGTTGTATTATGGAATCGGATATGGACAAGATAATGCATACTTTTTGAAGGCTCAAGTTGGACTTTGGGTTCATTCCCTCTCCCTCAGCTTTTAGGGTGGAGAGAGCTGCCCCTCCTGCCCATTTAGTATTTGTTCCTTGTCTGGTCTGTCTTTCAGTACCAGTGACCCTAGATCCACTGACCACATGTGTTGTTAATTTGTCAGTGCCCACAGCTTGGTTTACTTTAACACTGAGCACTGCCTTTCTGTATTTGACTCCAGCACTGTTTGAGCAGTGTACATCCTAGAGCTGTACGGTTTGGGGGGGGGGGTGCTGGGTAGACTCACATTGACTGAGCTATCTTTGCCCCATAGTCATATCAGCCCTGGATGTCTTGGCCCTTGACTTTGTGATGGACATGGCAGGGTCAGTTGCTGGAGTGGGGATTTCTTCTGTGTTTAAGGATTGTGAAGGGACATTTCCCAGTCATTCAGCCACAGTGTTGTTTTGAGGATTTTGTCTCATTATGAAATCGGATCATCACATCTGGTGTCAGATCCATCCCAATCTTCCCATCCATCCAGGACCTTCGTTTCACATGAACTTGCCCTGGGACAGCCCACACCAAAAGGTTTTCAGCAGCCCCAGTCACTGGGCTCCACAGTTGCTCCCCCCCCCCCAGCTTCTTCCCTGGGGAGCTGCATAGGAAGAGTCGGTGTAAGAGGAAATGCTTGGATTCCCTTGAGGAATATTTGACAGAGGATTACGACCTTGATAAAGGGAAAGGGTCCCTTAAATCCTCCCGTGATGATGCTTCCTTCAGCAATCATCTTGAAATGAGACAGTGAGGCAGTTGGACCACTGAAGCAACTATCCATGTCTTGGTTGGTACCCCCTTTAGATACACTTGTTAACCCTGTGTCCAGGAGGGTATGAAGAGAGCCTATTGTGGTGGAGTCAATATCACGCAAGCCTTAAATTTTTGGTCCTATCCAAGGATAGGTCCTTCTGGAGAGAGGTCTTACAGTCACTGCTGTTGTGGTTGCTGTAACCATGAAAATCTCTGAAGAGAGTGCACTTCCGATTGGAGAGTCACAGGCATTGAACAAATTTGATAAGTACACATGTGCTTCAGCCATTTTTGCCCTCTGTGCCCTTAACTAAATGGCACATTTGACTAGGCTTTAGAGATAATTAATCACTGATGTTACCAAGTCAGTTGCATCTTGACATTCAGTAAAGTCTCCTAAGATCTTGGGAGACTCAGTTGGCCGCCATGTTGTCTCTCTTGAATGTTTCCATGTGACTCGTCAGTAATGCAGTGAATGGTATGGCGACTTAGGCAAGCACTGACATTGCAGTCCACCATCATGCCTGGATGCGCCTTTGTAATTTTGTGGAGTACTTCATGGCATCTTTCCTTAGTGCTCCCTCTGATGGATCCATTTTATTTGGGCCAAAGGATAAGGACTCACTGACCAGGAGCAAGATGTTCCCTGTGTTGGGAGTTCACATTTCCACATTTCAAATTACTTTCTCAAGAAACGGGGGGGGGGGGGGGATGTTCTTCTGAAAGTCGCACTGTTTTTTCCAGGGCCCTCCAGGTGAAGGTGCACCCCTTAGGCATAGTGGGGAACTTTAATGAGCACTGCCTTAGGGACAGAGGTGGTCCACAGAATCAGGGCTTCAAAGGACCTATCCTTGGCAAGCCCTTCCCACACTTCTGAAACCTTGCCCAACTGCTGTCCTCTGTAGGCCGTTTGGGACACTTGGCTGTCCACCTCCAAACTTGAGAGGTCATCATATCAGTGCTTGGGTATTGTCATTTTCAGGGGCTACACTGTTCTCTTCTAGTTTTCACAAAATCTGAGACTAAAATCCCTTCCAGATAATACTGCTCCACCAATGAAAGGAAGCAGCATCAGAGATTCAAAAACTGCTCAGGAAAGAAGTCATCCAAGAGGTCTCGCAAGACTTCTATTTGCTGCCAAACAAAACCAAGGATCTCGGGCCCATTTCGTAAAACAGACCAGGTTCTAGATGATGATAGTGCAGTCCATTCCATCTTCACTGAGGAAGGATAATTGGATGTGCATAGTGGACTTCAAAGATGATTTCTGCTATCACATAAAGATAGCAAGGCACTCCAGGATGTTAATGCATTTCAGGCTGGGAGTCTGTCACTGCTAATTTCAAGCACTGCCCTTTGGCCTCACCTTAAATCCCCTGGTGTTCACCAAATGCATGGCTGCAATAGCAGCTTGGCTGAGGCTACATGGATTCTGGGTCTTTATATAAATGGATGACTGGCTCCCTATAGCAACTTTAGAACCGTCATTGATCCAGGCCCAAGACTTCTTGGTCCATCTGTGCCTGTCCTTTGGCATTACAGTCAGTTTCAACAAATCTAGTCTGGAATTTGTTCATGCTCTAGAGTTTATTGGATGTCATCTGAATACCACCATTCAAACTGCCAGAATTCCTCCCTCTAAGTAGCTATCCTTCAACTTCAAACCAGTCAAGTTTTGCTACTTCAGATTCACCAGCTTCCTTTATTCTTCATCTTCTCAGTCTGTTGGCTGCTGCAATCTGCTTTGATGTCCTTCCTTAGATCATTGTTACACTGTTTCAGTACTTGTGGGTTATTCTGCTGAGAATAACCTGATGTCTGACATGGGTGCCAAAGACAAAAATCCTTCTGGATGCTACATACATCAGCGTATGACCTCAGCTTGCTAGCGTAGGAGTACGTAAGTAGGTATGTTAATGTAGGGTCCTCAGACTGTCTTTTCACTTGTCCAAACACAGAGACTTCACTAACATTGGTCTGTCTACCATGTTGTGTGCCGCTACCACTGCCAAGGCTTGTTGAGATGAGCACTCTGTTGGGGAACCTTTTTGTTTTGTTTTTGTTTCTTTTGTATCTTATCTTTAAGATTTGTTCATCTCAACTAAGAGAGGGAAGTATGACTGTGGAAGGCACATTCCCTACAAAGACCTTCACTCTGTGTTTGTTGTACTTAGGAGGTGAACATGATTGCCATAATTATAAAATTTGCCAGTCTTTTGTAACTAAAATCCTTCATACTAGCTTAGCTTCCTTAATGTATATGAGCAGACCCAACATCTCAAGAGCCTTACTGTTTCCAAAATTGCAAAACTGTCTGCTTGGTATGTCCTGCTCACATCCAAAAAGAAGTTTAAAAAATTAAAAACAGATACTGAGTTGCAGACCAATGAAGGGAAGCTGGTTATTCCTACATTACCATACTAGATGTTTCTACCTCTCAAGTTTTTGGTACAAGATTGTTATTTTTACTTGAACAGAACTAGGTCAACATGAAAATGTTCAGTTTTGATTCATTTTTCTGCTAAAATGTCAGGCTCTACTGTTTCAAAAGTCACTTGGCATAGATGGCTTTCTGATTGCATTATTTTTTTTTAATCATAAATATGATAAACCATAGCCTATTGTGCCTACAATATATTCAGCTAGAGTAATATCTTTCAGATTGCATTATATTTTATCATAAATATAATAAGCCGTAGCCTTTTGTTCTTGGCATATTCAGTTAGATCCCAGCCTTTTTTTTTCCAGAAGTACTGTGGTGGTGGTGGTGCTGCGGTAGCGTTGTCGCCTCATAGCAAGCCGTTGTCCCGTTCGATTCTCAGCTAGAGCGTCTTCTATGTGGAGGCATACGTGAATGGGGCGTGCCTTCATTGAAGGTTGTGCGTCAGGGCTGGTAACCCAGTATGTAAAAATCCAGTACCAATCATTAGCGGACCGGAGTTCCGCTGTGGCGACCCCTAACCGGGAAAAGCCGAAAGACACAAACAAACATCCTTGGATGGCGTTTGTTAGGACACTTCATGAACTTCACTATATTCTTTTGCATTAAGCTGGATTGCTGGTGTTGCACATCTAAGATCTGGAGAGGAAGCTGTTCAGCAAAGTGTCACATGTAAAAAGGGTTTTAGCTAATAGGTGGGAAAATTTGAGGTGCCAGGCTAACCAGAAACCTGCAGTTCCAGTCCTACTGTTTGATGAGAATGAATTTGCCATATATGTTTTTTTTGTAAACAAGAAACATCTTTATTTATCACTTATGACATAGGCACTATAACAAACCATAGTGATACATTTTCAGTTGCATACATTGATACATTTTCATTTTCAAACATTATGCATCACATTTCTTCTGCATGTCATTGTAAAGCAAACATTACATAGCTCTTTCAATTCCTGCCTTCCCATAAACCTCATTCCTCCTGAAGACATTATTCTGCATATATTATTCCCACAGTTTTAGTTTTGGGTGTGTAATTTGCTCCTTTTCTTAAGATCACACTTTCAGTTCTTTTATCTTTACTATATTCAGTGCTACTCTTATACTAGTACGGTTGTTTTAGACTTTGATTTCCATTTTCTAGTAACTTTTTTTTTTTTTTTTTTTTTTTTTTTTTTTTTTTTTTTGCAGCCATCAGAATTAAACACAGCAAGGCCTTACTTATGTCAAGGTAATTCTGATTCTGTATCACAGCTTAAAAAAGTAATTTCATTAGTTATGCCAATTTGCTCACCCAGTATTTTTGACAGTCTGCAGGGAAGATTTGAGGTTTCCTAACTCAGTATACTCCCAAAAAATGTTCTCCCAATTGACTATTTTTTCCCCATCAGACCTCCAACATTTGCACTCTACCCAAGGCAAAATTCCGTGGAGTTTGCTTGGGGTATAAAAATACCAGTGCAAACATTTCCAAGCAAAAACCCTAAATCTTCTAGACTTTATTGAATATTTGGGAGACATACATGTATCCTCCAATTGTCTCTTTGTGAATTGCATATCTGGATTCTCCTTCAAATCCTTTCTAACCTCCTCTAATTGAGTCCTATAATAATTATACAATATTTTATATGCCCTACTAATTATTCTTTTTTAACAGCAGCTTCTTTTGTAGATGCTATTAAAAACTGTACCAGTGCTAGTCTCACTTAGGATCCCTCCTATTCATTTCTTTTTTCTTATAGTCTGCCTTTCCTATCAAGGATAGATATTATCAGTCTCTAGCCTGCAGTCCAAACGTATTCTTGGCCTCTTCCCATTTCTATATGTTGTTGCCTCTCTTAGGAGATGTCAGTGTAACAGCAAAGTTTCACTTGGAATTTGTACATAGACACTGTGCTATTATAAATCAGAAAACAGTTTTCATTTGGGACTTTATTTTGTAATACTGAAATATGACAAGCACGTACCTTGTAAGGCACCACAGCTTGAAGAACTGAAGAGAAGAAGATGGCAGGTCTCGCACTGGCTACATCAGCACCTTCACATAAGTGAAACCTGCATTAGCTTTGCATACAAGAGACACCAGTAGAAAAAACACCTAGATCATGGGAAGACAATATGGTAAAACGCAAGTGTTATGATTTGTTACGTTAAACTTTCCTTGAAACTTCGCTGTTAAAAGAACTTTATGCATCTGTACTATTCCCCCCTGCCATCCTTGCTCAGCCTGACCAGTGTGTTTGTCTGTGTCTTCTTTATGGTGGAAAAAAATATTTTGCTAAAATTGTCATAGTTGCTATCCTCACCCTTTTTACCCTTAATGTTGTGCCAGCTAGCTTCCTCTCCAGATCTTTGCTCGACTCCTCCTGTGTCAACTCCTCCTCAACTTGTACCTTTGCTGCTCTCCCCTCCTTTGGTATCCATATGCTTGCCTGCTTGTACTGCACATCCTCCTTCCCAAAATTCTCTTCCACCTGTTTTATGCTCTTTTGTTTTACCTGTTTGCTAGCCTTGCATTCCTGAAAGCTAGTTTGGTCTTTTTCTCTTTGATCATTTTTGCCTCTTCTTCATTTCCTTGTCCACAGATCTTTGTATTCTGTCCATGACCCATTCCTGTAGCATGTACACATCCCATTTTGCCTCATAGTTTTAAAGTTCAGTCATTAAGAAATAGCTTTCCAGCCAGGTGTAAGCACCACTCTTCCTTCTGAATAAAGATTAAGCCTGTCCCTGACTTACAGAGCTAAAGTCTGATCTCTGTCTACTGGGTTTCTCCATCATTGTACTACTACCAAGCCTCTTATCCCTGTTTCACTACCATAGCCAGTTATCACACTCCAGAATCATCATCATCATCATCATTGACATGCTGGCTGTCTGCACAGATAACATATTTGGAAATGCTGACTCCAAGCACCTGTCCTGACTGCTGTCACCTCCCTGGCCCACCCTGCTACAGCCATAGGTGCTTGTCTATTTCTTCTGACAGGCTCTTGCTGTCTACAGTATCACAGCTTTGCCCACCCCTTCATCTTGGTGATCCCATTGCTTACCTCTTTTCATACATTACTACTTCATGAGACTGAGTTTACTCTAACCTGGGCTATTTCCTCTATCATGCTAGATTTTTAATTTCTTTGGTAGCTGAATTTCCAGATGTCCTTCAAGAATGCAACTGCAGTCCTGACATATGGGTTGTCCTGCCTCAGGCAGCCCTTCGGTCGGCCGGATTCCAAAGTCTGGGTCCGGCGTCGGCTGATGTCGCCTCCTCCCCAACGTCAGAGCGGCTGGGGTATAAAAGCATCAACCGACGCCATCTTCTTCAGTCTTTCTTGCCGCGCGGAAAGCAGTTCGCAAGTGCCGGTCGGTCAGCTCCTGTGTTTTCAGTTACCGAAGTCATCAAAAAGCTAAGTACCCCGTTGGGGAACATTTTTCTTGCCTCAGCCCATGTCAGAAAAAATTGAAAAAGTTAATAATTGTTTGTCTTGTGGTAAACAAATACCTCATAAGGACTTCCATTCTTACTGCCTTCCCTGCCTGGGCCCAGACCACTATGTCTCGGCCTGTGCTTGCTTTAATAAGCGCACACTCAGGCGCCGGGCAGAATTTGCCGAAGACTTTTTTGGCGAAAATTATGCTTATATCATGCCGTCGGAACAACCGACAGCACATATTTCCAAAAAACGCAAGGACCGGGACCAACATCCTCGGCCCGCGTCGTCCACCAATACCATGCCTAAGCCTTCCGCGAGTGTATCGGTCTCTTCGGAGGCGGTAATTCCACCGCTCCAGGCCAACGACACCGCTTTACCGTGTACTTCGGTCCCGGAGGTTTCCTCGGTGCCGGTTGTTGATTTTCCTCCCGAAACCGAAGCTCAGGATTTACCTGACACCATACCAGTGGATAAAGTTACTCCTGCACGTGGGGCAGCTAGGCCTCCGGTCTCCATGTCAATCAAGGCCTTCACACGTGCTAAGGCCACCAGCCAGGCTAAGGCCCATCCTCCTAAAACTTTTTCCCAGGGCCCCTCTTCTGATAAACAGATCATGACCCTAGCTGCAAATCTAATCTCTCTAATCAGAGGTTCTCAGTCGCATCCAGACAGAAGTTCTCAGCCTCCTGCAGATAAAAGGCCTAGGACTGAGCAGACAGATTCCCTCTCTTCGGATGAAGCCTCTAGGGATTCAGAGCACTTAGATACCCAGGAAGAATCCTTCCAGGCCTACGAGGACTCTGATGCTGAGGAATCAATTCCTTCTGCCTCTCCTCCAGAGGATATTTCTTTCGGAGAAGTTCTCCACTCTATGAGAGAACATTTTCAGTGGCAGGGTCAGGAATTTTCTGACTCCAGGAAAAGGCTACGTACCTTCCTGAAGTTACCCCAGCACAGACCATTAGCTATCCCTCCAGTGTTGGATGTCTTGGATGATGTATACTCAGACTCCGGTGCTTCCCCTGATTCTCTCCCTCCTGCTCCTGTCAAGCCAGACAGATATTACAGGGTTCCTGAAACACATAAGCATCTCTTTAAGGCCCACTCTGTGGATCTAGAAACTATTTCTCAGGGGCCCAAAGGAGTGGCTACTTCCTCGGCCAAAAACCCTTTGCCCGCAGACAGGGAATCAAGGTCCCTGGAGAGATGGGGCAAAAAAGTTTATACCTCTTCCACCCTTGCCATGAGGTCACTTAACTGTCTTTTTCATATGTTTCAGTACCAGGATTACTTAATGGATGATTTTCAGAAAAGGTTAGCCTCTCCTGAGCCTATAGATAGAAAGGCATTGCAGGATTTGGTTCATAACACTCAGCAGGTTAGCAATCATTTTCTTCAGTGTGGTTATGATGCATTGGAAGCTTCATGTAGGGCAGCTATGACAGGGGCCGTTATACGTAGACATGCTTGGCTGAAAGAACAGCCACTGCCAGACCATGTTAAAGTAAAGCTCCTAGATGCACCTCTGGAAAAACAGAAGCTTTTTGGTGCTAATGCACAGGATATGTTGAAGTCTATTGAGGAAAAGGCTAAATCAGTACAGACAGTCAAGGATTTCCTCCAGGTTCAGCCACCCAGATTCAGCAGGAATTGGCCTTCAAAGAATTGGTCCTTTCCAGACACTGACAAGTTTCAAAGGGGAAAAAACAGGTGTGCTCGAGGTAGAGGGCAATATCAAGGCTCCTACAGGGGCCGCCAATGGCAACCACCAAATCAGAGAAGTGGCGCAGGGAGTTCAGCTGCACCACAGGGACAATCACAATGACTTGACTTTCACTCCGCCGACCAAGGCTCAAAGAGAAGCACCTCTAGGCGGAAAATTATCCTTATTCTCAAAGAACTGGCACATTTTAACCAAGGACAAATGGATTCTGGACATAGTAGACAAAGGTTACAGGTTCCACTTCCATACCTTACCACCGAGACAACGCATGCCAAATCTGCCACCAAATCAAAGGGCAGAGGCACTCATACAAGTTTCAAAGCTGTTCCGAGTACAAGCAATAGGAAAGGTTCCTCCTCAGGAACAAGGCCAGGATTCTATTCAAGACTGTTCCTTGTTCCAAGAAAAGAAAAGCAATGGAGACCTATACTGGACTTGTCTGCTCTAAACACTTTTCTCATTGTGCCAAAATTCAAAATGCTGACTTTACAGCAACTCCTTCCCATGCTGGGCAAGGGGTCTTGGCTGGTTACTCTGGACCTCAAGGAGGCATACCTGCATGTCCCAATCAGACACAGTTGCAGAAGATACCTCAGATTTCTTGCAGGGTCAGAGCATTATCAATTCTCAGCATTGCCGTTTGGCTTATTTACTGCGCCCAGAGTATTCACGAAATGCCTGGCATCAGTAGTTGCACATTGCAGGCTCCAGGGGATTCAAATATACCCTTACCTGGACGACTGCCTTATACAAGCAGACAGCAAACAAACCTTGGTAAGAAACTTGGACTATGTCATTCAACTACTACAGGCTTTGGGATACACAGTCAACATTCAAAAATCAAGACTACTGCCATCCCAACAGATTATTTTTCTAGGAGCCAAATTGAACACACAATCACAAATGGCTTTCCTCACAGAGGAGAAACAAGAACATTTACCAGATTACTTCAAAAGCCTAGCAAAGCTCACCCAGCTGACCGCAAGGAAAATCCTGCAGGCCCTGGGGTTCATGGCATCTTGCATTCTTCTGGTACCTCTGGCAAGACTACACATGAGAAAGCTACAATGGTACCTAAAACGCTTATGGTCTCAACACAGCCACAATCTAGAAGACGTAATACCACTCATTCCATGCCTGCAAAGGGAATTTTTGTGGTGGGCTCAAGCAAGTCATTTAAACAAAGGCATGTCTTTCAGCAAACCTCTAGCAAGTCAAACCATTACAACAGATGCCTCAGATCATGGATAGGGGGCGCACATGGAGGGCAGATGCATTCAAGGGCAATGGACTCCCAGGGAAATTCATCTGCACATAAATCAAAAAGAGATGTTGGCAGTGATGCATGCAATCGAGGCCTTCAGGAAATCCCTTCAACAAGGTTATCTGCTAATAAGGACAGACAACACCACTGTCATGTGGCATATAAACAAGCAGGGAGGCACTCACTCTTACCCCCTCTGCAGACTGACAATGACTCTTTGGGAAAAGTCCCTGAATCTGAACATCCACTTGCAATCCCAGTTTGTTCCAGGCAAGGGCAATGTTCTGGCGGACAGGCTGAGCAGAAATTTCTTGGATCCGCACGAGTGGATGCTGCATCCACACATTTTTTCACAAATAACAAGTGCATGGGGAAGACTGGGCATAGATCTCTTTGCTTCTCACCTCAGTCATCACCTGGAGAAGGCCGGA
>NC_056743.1:878449433-878614457 GCF_019279795.1 Protopterus annectens | reverse complement strand
AGCAAAAGTATAAATCTTTTTTCCCCATCTGACCAATGCCCTAGAATCCCTGTCTGAGGGGGTAAGGTTTTTTGCAGGGGAAGCCTTGACCCCTTTGGGACCCTGAGAGATAGTTTCTGGGTCAGCAGCAGGGTTTTTGAAAAGGAATTTATGAGAGTCAGGAACTCTGTAGTACCTGTCCGGCTTAACAGGAGCTGGAGATAAGGAGTCAGGGGTTAGACTGGACTCTGAAAATACATCATCTACAATGTCTAACACAGGTGGAATAGCTAGCCTGTGTTGTGGTAGTAAAAGGAAGTCTCTGAGCCTTTTCTTAGATTCTGAAAAATCTTGGCTCTCCCAGTGAAAATGCTCCCTCATGGTATGCAAGGTTTCCCCAAAAGAATAATCCTCAGGAGGAGAGGCTGAAGGGATAGATTCTTCAGCATCAGAATCCTCATAGGGAGGAAGAGAGTATTCCTGATCAGAAGAGGAATCAGATGAAATGGAAACCTGATTTGAAGATTCATATTCTGTCTCTTGCCTAGGCCTTTTATCAGGTGGGGGATGGGAACCCCTGATCAAAGTAATTAAGTCTTCGGCCATTTTGAGCATCTGTTTTTTGGGCATGGAGGCCTGTCAATAAGGCTGCTGTACTTGTTTCTTTGTCTTTAAAGGTGCTTTAGTCTTTGACTTTGAAGTCATTTTAATGTATAATTGAGTAGGTCTGAAAACACCCTCAGAAGCTGATGCCTGCTCAGTGGCTCTGGACCCATCTGAGGAATCGTCTCCGAAGGTCCAATATCTTGAGCTTCCAGTAGTCTAGTCGACCCCACATGGGAGTCGGTAGCGGCTTGCGGGACTAAAGTAGAGGGCATCAGGGGCTGCGAAGGCGCCTCACTGAGAACCGGCGACTGCCTTAGAAGAATCCTTGTCGTTGGTTTTGGACCTTGGATGCCCGTCCTTTTCTTTTTCTTTGCATTTCTGTGAATTCCGGTAGTCTGATGGCTATCCGACGACATCATATAATTAAATCTTCTGTCAAAATAGTGTAATGCAAAATCGTAGAGACGCATAATACTGCGTTGGTTAAATCTAGCACAAAACCGACAACTAGCAATGTCGTGGTCAGGGCCTAGGCAAGGAATACAGTAAGAATGAAAGTCCTTATGAGGTATTTGCTTCCCACAAGAAATACAATTATTAACTTTTTTTTCTGACATCGGTCTGGAGCAAGAAAAAAGTTTCCCCAACGGGGTACTTAGCTTTTAATGAAGACTTCGGATCTGAAATTCGAACACGAAAATCTCAGGAGTCGGCTGACCGGCACTTGCGAACTGCTTATGCTTCGGGCATCGCGCGGCAAGAAAGACTGAAGAAAATGGCGTCGGCTACATCTTTTATACCCCTGGCGCACTGACATTAGGGAAGAGGCGACAGCAACCGACGCCGGACCTAGACTTTGGAATTCAGGCCGACTGAGGGTAGCCTGCCAGCAGGATAACCCAAGTGTAATGACTGCAACAGTGAAACACGAAGAACATCTGCTGGAGGTGTGTGGGGACTGAAACGGGAACTGGAAGCATGTTTTTGGGAGTGTATAGAGTTGCTGGAATTTAAAAATGCACTGCAGAATCCTCTACGGCACACCGGTGTACAAACTGAATTTACTGTAGAGATGATGCTGCTAAGGAGCAGGAGAGCTATTATGTCCTACTGTAAGATAGCTTTATTAACTTCAATTGTTAGCAGCCAAAAAAAAATCGATAATCAGAAAGTTGCAATTAAGGGTTACACCAATCTTGAAAGATGTGCTAGCTATTATAAAGTAAATGAAGCAGCTGGAGGACAGCTTGTTAGGTGGGGAAAGAAAGTACAGTTTTGTACCTACCATAAATGTAGATGTTAGAGTGTAAACACTGCTGCAGCCATTACACTTGGGTTATCCTGCCGTCAGGCGGTTCCCCAGTCGGCCTGAGTTCCAAAGTCTTGGTCCGGCATCAGTTGCTGTCGCCTCCTACCTGACGTCAGTGCGACAGGGGTATATAAGATGCAGCCGACGCCATTTTCTTCAGTTTTTCTTGTCACAGATGTCAGGTGCCCCCAAATAGGTAGGCAATTCAAATTGCTAGTAAAGTATACAAAAGAAAAGCAAACAACAATTTTCAGTTACCAGCAAATACTCCCCATAGGTAGAAAAGGGTAGAAGACCTAGGTACGTAGCAGAAGGTAAGAGGGGAAGGAGGGAGGGTAACCTGGACTGCAGCAGTGTTTACACTCGAACATCTACATTTATGGTAGGTACAAAACTGTACTATGTTCATCGTGTTACACTGCTGCAGTCATTACACTTGGGTGGAATCCCAAAGCTGAGGTAGGGTGGCTGGTTCTATAAGGCATTAGGGATGGCTATAAGGCCCTGCAGCACAGCAGTGGCGAAGCCAGCTCTGGATTTGGAGTATAAAGGCAAATGGAAATGCTTGGTGAAGGTATGCACAGAACTTCATGTTGCTGCTTCCAAAATATCCTTGGTAGGTACTCCTCTGAGGTAGGCATTTGAAGTGGCTGTTGCCCTGGCGGCGTGAGATCTAATGCTGCTAGGTACAGGTTTCCCATGGTGTGTATTAGCAGAAACGTATACAATGTCCTATCCATTTTGAAATAGTCTGTTTTGAAATTTCCCTGTGCTCCTGCAGCATATGCTACCAATAACTGCTCAGATTTTCTGAAAGCTTTGGTTTTGTCCAAGTAGAAGCGTAATTGTCTGTGAATGTCCAAAGAATGTAGTAGTCTCTCCCCTTTGTTCTGTGGTTTTGGATAAAAAGTTGGCAAGTGAATAGTTTGGTTTAGAGCCACACTTGATACCACCTTTGGCATAAACGTAGGGTTACTTCTTAAAGACACCCTGTCTTGGTGGAAAATGAGGAAAGGTTCCACTGCCATTAGTGCCTGTAATTCTGAAACTCATCGTGCTGATGTTATTGCCAGTAGCAGAGCAGTTTTCCAAGAGATATATTTTAATTCTGCTGTGTTAGCTGGCTCAAAAGGAGGTAAAGTTAATTTTTCCAAAACAAAATTGAGGTCCCAAGTTGGAGTAGGTGCTCTACGGGGCGGTCTTATGTTTTTAGCCCCTCTGAGGTACTGTTTGAGCAAAGGATTAGAGAAAATTCGTGGATCCGTGTTGTAATGAGCAGAAATGGCAAAGGCGTGGATCTTGATGGATGAGAAGGAGAGGCCCTTGTCCAGCATCTCAGTTAAATATTGTAGTATCTGAGGAATGTTTGGGACAAGAGGGTCAAGGCTGTGCGCCTGGTTCCAGGCACAGAATATCTTCCATTTATCCAAATAGGCTTTCCTGGTGCTAGGCCTTCTGGCCTCCAGAATGACATCCATAACAGCTTTGGAGAGAGGCATTGCTTGCTTGACTAAGGAATTTTCCATGCAGCTAGGTTTAAGGTCTTTAGCTGGCTGTGAAGTATCTGATTGTTGTGCTGTGTCAGCAAATGTGGGATTTGAGGCAAAATCCAGGGTGGTTCTTGTGCTAAGTTCCTTAAGACTGGGTACCAGTGCTGGCATGGCAAGTCTGGTGCAATCAGTATCATCTTTGGCTCTTCTTGCCTGGCTTTTATGAGCACCTTTGGAAGGAGAGGTAAAGGTGAGAAAGCGTATACTTGCAGGTTTTTCCAGCTGAATGAGAGGGCATCTACTTTCCATGCTTGTGGATGGTAACTCCTTGTGCAGAATTTCTGTAGCTGGCAGTTCATTGGGGATGCAAACAGATCTATGTCCGGGCTCCACCATTTTTGTGTTATCATTCTGAATATTTGTGGATTCAATTCCCATTCGTGGGGATCCATGATGTTTCTGCTTAGGTCGTCTGCCAGTGTGTTTTTCTCTCCTGGCAGGAATTGTGCTTGCAGATGAACTTGGTAGTCTAGAGCGGTGTTCTACAAGGTCATGGCTTGTCTGCAGAGGGGGTAGGAGTGTGTTCCCCCTTGCTTGTTTATGTACCACATAACCGTGGTGTTGTCTGTCTTTAGCAGTAGTTGTCCTGGATGCAGCAGGTCCTTGAAAGCTATAAGTGCATTTTGTACAGCTAGCATCTCTTTTTGATTGATGTGAAGATGCCTTTGTTCTGCGGGCCACTCGCCAAGAATACATTTTCCTGCCAGGTGTGCTCCCCAGGCGTAATCCGTCTGTTGTCAGTGTTTGCCTGGCTGTGGGTTGAGTAAAAGGTTGTCTCTTATTGAGGTGACAAGCTTGAGCCCACCACTGAAACTCCTGTTGAAGGCAAGGAATTAGAGGTATAACTGTTTCCAAACTTTGACAGTGCTGAGACCATACACTCTTTAGGTACCATTGTAGTTTCCTCATATGCAGTCTGGCATATGGAATTAGTAGTATGCAAGATGCTATGTAGCCCAAGGCCTGCAGAATTTTTCTTGCAGGGAAATGGGTTTTGTTGCCATCAACTGAAAGTATTGAGTCAGTTGTCCTTGCTTGTTTGGCGTGAGATAAGCCATCTGGGCTGTTGTGTTCAAGCTGGCACCCAGGAATATTATCTCTTGCGAGGCACTACTTTTGATTTCTTTTCATTTACTGTGTACCCCAGGCAGCTTAACTTTTTTACGAATGCCAGATGCTTTAGAAGAATGTCCTTGCTCTCTGCTTGAATCAGGCAGTCGTCCAGGTACGGATAAATTTGAATTCCTTTTTGTCTGCAAAATGCAATTACTGGTCCCAGGCACACTGTGAAGACCCTGGGCGCAGTAGATAAGCCAAAGGGCAGTGCAGAGAATTGATAGTGCATTGAACCAGCTATGAATCTGAGGTATCTTCTGCAGTTTTGTCTGATAGGGACATGCAGGTATGCCTCCTTGAGGTCCAAAGTCACGAGCCAAGCTTTCTTGCCCAGCATGGGAAGAAGCTGCTGTAGTGTCAACATTTTGAATTTCGGAATATCCAGGTAAGTGTTTAGCGAAGAAAGATCCAGAATGGGTCTCCAGGCTTTGTCCTTTCTGGGAACCAGAAAGAGTCTTGAGTAAAATCCTTGTCCTTGCTCCTGTGTTGGTACCTTTTGAATAGCTCTCATGTCCATGAGTGCTGTAATTTGTTTTTGAGCCTCTGCCCATTGATTTGGTGGCAGATTTGGCATTCCTTTTAACCTTGGCAGAGTGTGAAAGTGGAACCTGTAACCTTGAGATACAATGTTGAGAACCCATTTGTCTTTGGTGATGCAATGCCAACTGTGATAGAAAAGTGCCAGTTTTCCTCCTAAGGGGCTGCCAAGAGAGAGTTGTTTGGCAGCTGTAGTGGGAAGTCATTGAGGCTGCTTTTTATATCAAAATATTGTCAAGTATGTTTTTAGATAGAGGATATCGAAAGGATTTGATTGACAAAGTAAGTGCTGAGATACAGATGAAAAGACAGCAAATTTATCAACCTATTATAAAGTTTGGAATTCCAAATACCTTATGTGAGAATAAACCAATAATTGGAAATGATACGTTTGTTATTCCCTTTAACGAAGTATCTATGAAAATTGTCAATACTGTACGAGAGAGATGGGCTAGTGTGTTTTTGAATAATGATGAATGTATTGACATCCTTGGTTTATAGCATAAAATCACTTACAGTAGAGGCATGAACTTAAAAGAACATTATGAAGCCACAAATAGTAAGAATATTTATTTAAAGTCAAAGACGGGTAAATGTGGTACATGTCACACATGTAAATATATTAATGACGGACCCTATGTAGTAGTTCACAATTTCGGAAAAACTATCAGATGCCCAGGGTATTGCAATTGCAATACAAAAATGGTAGTTTATCTTGCTACTTGTTCATCATGTTCAGCCTACTACGTGGGGAAAACCATCAGAAAACTTAAAGATCGAATAGGAGAACATGTCAGAGATATAAAAAAAGAAAAAAGACACTAGTGCCCTTTACACACACAGTGTAAGGTGTGACAATTTCAAAAGGTTTTTATTCTTCGTGATAGATAGAATACCTCACAATAATAATAAAGGAGGTGATGACAAGACATTATTAGAAGTCAAAGAATGTTTATGGCAACTAAGACTTAATGCAAGTATTCATCCAGGTATCAATGACTATATTTCTATAGCCAGTGTACTTAGATATAAATCACAATTTATTTAATCACAATTTATTTAATGACCTATTTTAATAATTATTGGGTGTATTTATTTTATTGTTTTTTACCATACTAGTTTTTTTTTACATTTCTACAGTTTTTATTATATGTAATTGTTATACATATAATTTTTTAAGATATTGTTAATTGCATTTTATATGAATGCTTATTTTTTGTTAAAATTTGTTTTAACAAGTCTTGGCATTACAACCGTTGATATAGGCAGTTTTTTTAAAGGCAGCTTTTAGGGTTTACAATGAGGTATGGGTAAATAATTGTTCAATTAATTATAATTGGTTTTAATCAGTCAGTATTTAATTATTTAATTGCTGCATCTATTTAAATGGAAGTCATTGTTACATTTTTTGTACTCTGATGATGCCCGGTATATTTTATGGGTGAAAGCGCTTAGTACTTGTCACTTTTATGTCGTATTTTTAAACTAGCACTAATAAACCAGCGTTCTGCAGTTGAATTGGTTCGTCTTGTTTAGTTTTACTGCTTTTTATATGGTTGGGGCCTGTCTTCCCCTTCTTTCTGGCCTGGTGCACCCCATTGTCGAGGCCTGTAAGGACCTTGTGCTTGACCTCTATCTCTTGGACGTCTGTATCTGCCCCTTTGAGGTCTGTCTGTGACTGGAAAGGACCAATTCTTTGTTGGCCAATTTCTGCTAAAACGAGGAGGCTGAACCTGTAAGAAATCCTTCACCGTTTGCATAGATTTTGCCTTATCCTCCATCTTCTTTAATACCTCCTCTGCCTTAACTCCAAACAACACATCCCGCTGCAAAGGTGCATCCAATAATTTTGCCGTAACATGATCTGGTAACGTATGTTCTTTTAACCAAGCATGTCTTCTAATGACAGAGCCTGTAACTGCTGCTCTACAGAAGGCCTCTAAGGAATCAAAACCACATTGCAAAGTATGTTTTCCCACTTGTACAGCTGCATGCAATAAATCCTGCATTTCTTTAAAATTAGGAGGATCTGAATCTGGAAGCATCTTTTGTTTCAACTGAGACATCAAAAATTGCTAATATTTTAGCATGTGAAACTGGCAATTTAAGGCTCTTATTGCTAAAGTTACAGACATATATATACTTCCTTTCCCCATCTGTCTAATGCTCTGGAATCTCTGTCAGAAGGAACTGGGTTTTTGCCGATGAAGCCTTAATCCCTTTGGGTCCCTGAGAAATAGTTTCAGGGTCAGCAACAGGGCTTTTATATAGAAATTTGTGAGAGTCAGGAACTCTGTAATATCTATCAGGTTTAACTGGGGCTGGAGGTAAGGAGTCAGGGTTTAAGCTGGATTCAGTGTACACATCATCCACAATATCTAACACTGGCGGAATAGCAAAGGGTCTGTGTTGAGGTAATAAAAGGAAGTCTCTGAGCCTTTTCTTGGATTCAGAGTAATCTTGGCCTTCCCAATGGAAATGCTCCCTCATAGTATGTAAGGTCTCCCCAAAGGAGTAGTCCTCAGGCAGAGAGGCTGATGGAATTGATTCCTCAGCATCAGAATCCTCATAAGGGGGTAAAGAATATCCTAGGTTTGAGGATGAATCAGAAGAAATGGACACTTGGTCGGAAGATTCATAGCCTGCATCCTGTCTGGGACTTTTATCAGGTGGGGGATGGGACCCCCTGATCAGGGTGATTAGGTCTTCGGCCATTTTGAGCATTTGTTTCTTAAGCATGGAGGCCTGTCCTGGAGAATGCTGTATTTGTTTCTTTGTTTTTAAGGGGGGGGGCTTAGACTTAGCAGAGAGTTTTAATGGTTAACTGGGTAGGTCTGAAAACACCCTCTGAAGCTGTGGTTTGCTCAGCTACTTTGGTTCCCTCTGAAGGGTTAGTTTCGGTAGGCTGAAAACCTTGTGCGTCCGAGGGCCCAGCCAGCTCCACGTGGGAGTCGGAGGCGGTCTGTGGTTCTGTGGAAGCGGTCGTCAGGGGCTGCGTAGGCACCTCGCTGAAAACCGAAGAACCAGCGACCGGCCTAGAAGAGGCCTCGTCGTCAGTTTTGGGCCTCAGATGCCTGTCCTTGTCTCTGTGCTTTTTATGTATTCCGGTCGTCGGAAGTTCCGACGGCATGGTGTAATTGAATTTTCTTCCAAAATAATGTCGGGCAAAATGAAACCGACGTTTAATAGTGCGCTTGTTAAACCTAGCACAAAACCGACAATCAGTGACGTCGTGGTCTGGGTCTAGGCATGGGATACAATAGAAGTGGAAATCCTTATGAGGTATTTGCTTCCCACAAGAAATACAGTTATTAACTTTACTGACATCGGTCTGAGGCAAGAAAAAGGTTTCCCCAACGGAGTACTTAGCTTTGTAGAAGACTTCGGTTCTGGATTTGGAATGAAAATCTCAGGAGTCGGCCGACCGGCACTTGCGAACTGCTTTTGCTTCGGGCACTGCGTGGCAAGAAAGACTGAAGAAAATGGCGTCGGCTGCATCTTATATACCCCTGTCGCACTGACGTCAGGGAGGAGGCGACAGCAACCGACGCCGGACCAAGACTTTGGAACTCAGGCCAACTGGGGAACCGCTTGACCGCAGGATAACCCAAGTGTAATGACTGCAGCAGTGTAACACGATGAACATCAAGGTGTATACTAATGAATGCCATGTAGGATTTATTGATTGGAAAAAAGTATCTTGCTTGCAATGCCAACATTTTTATGAAAAAAGAAAATGAATATGTAAATTAAAAATATAATTGTAATATGAAGTTAATAACAATTTTGGAAATGGAAATGTATAATGAGGACTTCAAGAAAGGTTTGTTCAAAAAAATAAAATAAAACAGCTAATAACAGTACAACAGTTATGTGGGTGAATCAAACATTGAGATGGGCCAAGGCGGCCAATGGCCTCAGCAAAGCTTTGGTTAATCTCAAGTGGATATCTGATATGGGTGCACCTTTTCTTTAAGGTATGAATAATTGAGAAAAAAATCACCTAGCAGGAGTCTAATTCAAGATTGAATAACAATGTCAATATTAGTTGTTAGTGAAGCTATTTAATATTTCTTCTTAAATGTTGAGCAAAGGTCGAGAAAAAAAAGTTATATACTTTCTATGACATTCCATCTGTGTTGTCCATTTTCATTATTCCTCAACAAATGGGTTCGGATCTGACCCACGGATCCACATTAGGACATTTTTCCATTTCGTGGAACACTGAAAACTCTCAAGATCCTATCTTACCCATAATGCACTAGTCCTCTACCATAACTCAGATCTTGTTTGCTGGCCTTTTAGCCTATATAATATTTAACAAATAAAAAAAGAGGTAAGATGACAGCATCTGGAGCTCAAATAAAGGAACACTGGTTCCTTTAGCATTTTCTAATCCTTTCAATAGTCAAACTGGTAGGAAGTTGGACGGAGGGGAGTTGAAAGAGAATGAAAATGGACAACACAGATGGAATGTTATGCTAAGTACACAACTTTTTATCGGATGTCATTTTCACTCATTCCTCAACAAATGGGACAGAGTCCCCACCTACCTAAATCTCAGGAGGACTGTAAGGAAGGATAATTCCTCAACACCGCTGAGCCAAACGCCGCACTTCCCCTAGAGACCAGATCCAATTTGCAATGAGAAATAAAGGTACGAGGATTAGCCCAAGTTGCAGCTGCACAAATATCATCCAAGGAAGATCTGAATAAAAATACAGAAGTTGCCATAGACCTGGTAGAATAAGCGATTAAAGGTTTTGGCAAAGATAAAGCCAATTTTTTGTAAACAAAGGAAATACAGTTAACCAGTTGGGTAAAGCCACTTTAGTAACTAGTTTGCCCAATTTTGAGTCCAAAAAGGAGATAACTGATCTGATTTCCTGAAACTTTTTGTCCTATGTAGATAAAAACGTAACAGTATGTGTACATCCAGCAGCTGCAACATACACTCTCTGCTTGTGCAATCTGGAAAGAAAACTGGAAGGTTGATAGTTTGATTGCTATTGAATTCCGATACCAGCTAAGGAAGGAAGGATGGGCTGGTTTGTAAGGATACCCTATCCTTATGAAAAATCAAATGAGGCTTAGAAGATGGGGCTTGAAGTTCTCAGACCCTTCTAGCAGTTGTAATGCCCACTAAAGAGAGTCTTTCAGGTTAAAAATTTTAGTTCACGTTTGGCTGATGGTTCAAAGGGGGATTGGTTCAAAGACAGTAAAACCAAGTTCAAATCCCACAGGGGAGTTGGATCTTTAAAAGTGGAGCTTAGAAGAAATGTTCCCCTTATAAATGGCTTAAAAAGTTTGGAAGAGGCTAAAGACAAATTATTTACTCCAATGTGAAAATTAGAAATGGCAGAAAGTTGTACTTCAACAGGTGAAGAACTAGCACCTTCATTAAAAATTGTAGCTAAAAAACTCAAGAACTTTAGGTACTGGCACTGAAAAGGGATCAATGTCATTTTGTTGCACCCAAGCAACAAATCTTTTCCATTCACTTCTGTAAATTTTTCTAGTGGAAGCTTTTTGGGTAGGTAAAAGAAGGTGACAAATGGGGGAAGACAGCCTAGGCTGCCTAGATATCAATGGAAGTGGAGAAGCCAAGTGGCCAGTTTTAGGCCTAAAACGTCCGGGTTTATCATATCTGCCGGGTGAGATAGGAGATCTGGAACTGGATCCAGAATCCATGGCAGGTACATCATAGGTTCATAGATAGGTACTAGGCTATCTGCCCGAGGGCATTTATAAGCCTAGCCAGAGTGTGTCAGCTTTTGCCGCCCCATTGATTAATTGAGTCTCTGTCAAGAAGAGCCAATAAAGTGACCCCGGGGGGAGTGTATTTTCTATTACCCATCCAGTCGTCAATGTTTCCTTGAAGAGTGTTAGTGAGGGGCTCTGCCTAATGTAGTTAAGAATTTTGTTCCAAATCATGGGGAGTCTCTGTGACAGGAATCTATCCCTCCAGCATGTTCTATTTATTGCTGTGGTGAGGTTTAGCTCAATAGAGCGAGTGGCTCGCAGTGACTTGGATTTCTTTAGGTGGAGCATGTCCACCAATTCTGAGTTGGACATGGCTTTGTAAGTCAGGCAGAGATCACCTCTGAGTAAGCGATATGCGACTGAGTACAGCAGATGAGGCCAAAGAAAGGGCAACCAAATCTGATGAAGCCAATAAGGAGTAATGAGGATGACTGTGCTCTTCAATCAGGATGCTTTCTGGAGGAATTTTGGGATTAGTGGTACAGGAGGAAAGGCGTAGAGGAGACCAGGGGTACAGTTGTGGTTGAAGAGCATCTCTCGCTGATTCCCCTGGTGGGGAGATCAGGGTAAAAAACCTGCTGCACTTGTTGTTGAGGGGGCATGCAAAGAGGTCACAGCAAGGTTGGCCCTATCAATGGAATATCTTTTCTACTACTTTCATGTTATGTGACCACTCGTGAGGCATTAGAATGGACCTGCTTAACTTGTCTGCAATCATGCTGGATTTTACCAGGAATGTGCACTGCCATCAGAAATCAACTGGATGAGATCGCCCATTTCCATACTCTCAAGGCTTCTTGACATAGGGGATAAGATTTTGTTCCTCCTTGTTTGTTGATGCACCAGACCACTGACATACTGTCTGTCTGAATAGCAGTGGTGCCAGAGGGGAGTGTCTTGGAAAGCCTCCAACACCAGGAGGACAGCTCTCATTTCTAGAAAACTGATATGTGTACCGGCCTCTTTGGGGACCATGTGCCTTGGACCGTCTTTCCCAAGAAGTGCACCCCCCACCCAGTTTGGGAAACGTCCATAGTTATTATGGCCTTGGGTTGAAGGAGAATGATAGGGATACCTTGCATTATCTGATCGGGTAAATCCACCAAAGGAGGTAATTTCTCTAGGAGTTATTTTGATTTGGGTGGATAAATGTTGGTGGAGAATAGACCATTGAGTCGCTAGGGTCCACTGAAGAGTTTTGATGTGGCATCTTGTTAATGGAACCAAAACTAATGCAGTAGACATCGACCCAAATGCTTGAAGAATCAATCTAGCTGAGGCAGAAGAATTTTGAATTTTTTTTTTACTTTGAATCATATTGGTCTGTATCCTTGGTAAAAAGGAAAGGAGGCGGTCTAGGATACTGTGTTGAACAATACTCCGAGGAACTCCAATATGTGAGTCAGTTCTATTTAAGATTTCTTGTGATTGATGGTAATTCTCAGATAAGAGCATAACTGGAGTACATAATCTCGTGCTTTGATCAATGATCCCTGGTCAGAGTGGTTATGAGCCGGTTGTCTAAGTAAGGAAATATCCAGCATCCTTGCAGTATCAAGTCAGCTACCACTACTGTCATTTCTTTGGTGAACACCCTGCTGGCTGTGGCGACACCAACAGGCAGAGCGCTGAACTGGTAATGACTGGCTCCCAGCCAGAAGTGTACGTATCTTCTGGATCATCTGTTCATTTTTATATGATAGTATGCATTCTGAAGACCTATTGAGCACATCCAGTTGTCCTTGTGCAGTTAAGGCAGAATGAACTGAACTCTCGCTATCTGGAACGTGGCGTACTGAACTGACTTGTTCAGAATGCAGAGGTCCAAAATTGGACTCCAGTCTCCTGTTTTCTTTGGCACTAAAAAGAATTCTGAGTAAGTTCCAGACTCGTTATGATCTGGAGACCTCCTGGATGACTCTTTTCTAGCAGCTTTGTTATTCACTGTGCTACTGCTGCTTTCCTCTGACTGGGTGGAACACTGGTAATTTTGTTTATTGTTAAGGGGGGGGGTAGGGAAAAGGGTATTATATATGGAATGGAAATTATCCTCTGCACCCATGAATCTTTTGTAATCTCTAGCCATGCTCTCTGGTGCAGGGATAAATGACCCCAGACTGCCTCCAGAAGTAGACAATCAGGCCTCCTTTCAGGAGCGCTGGTAGGATCTGTCACAGAAGTTCTCTAGGTATGCAGGCAACCTCTGCTGCATTACCGGCGTCTTCCACAAGAGTTCCCCCACTCAGCCCCTGGGGAACTATATCCATGTGGATTATGGAAGGCACCCTGGGACTTTCTGAACCACATTTTTCACCTCATTGATTCCTAGAAAAGGTCCTTTGAGGAGTCGAAAAACGTACACCCACTAGACAGAGTTTTACCATCCTGCTCACAGCTCGACAGTGTCTCTTTAGACTTGAGGCCAAATAAAGAACTTTCGTCAAAAAGACTGACGAAGAAAGACTTGAAGGCCTCCACAAAATCATATAGGCACAACCAGGCATGCCTCCTAAAAGAAATGCCTGAACCTGCCACCCTTGATGTACCTTCAGCTGCATGTGAGATGAGCCTCATGGACGAATTTGAAAGATTGTAGGGAAGCCAGCTGTGAGACAATCAAGCTCTCTGCCTCAGATGTAATGGTCCCAAACAGGGATTTGATAAGTTCTTTGATCAAAGCCCTCTGGAGTCTGGTAAAGTGTGCCAAATAATTCAGCAACTGAAGTGCAAAGGTCACAAGCATAAACACACTTCCAGAATCTGCCCAGCGCCCTAGATTCTCTGTTAGGGGGATGAACAGAGAAAAGTACAGTTATGTACACTTACCACAAATGTAGATGTTTGAGTGTATTCACTGTTGCAGTTATCACATTTGGGTATTCCTGCCAGGGGTAGCCCTCATTCAGCCCGAATACCAGAGGCTTAGTATTTCTGAGTCGGTTGCAGTCGCTCCAGGACTGACGTCAGGTTGTCAGTGGTATAAAAACAAGCAGCCGACACCATTACATCAGTTTTTCTTCCCCAAATGTCAGGAGCCCTCAATAGGGAGCTAAGTTATGGTGGAGAAACACCACCAGTAGAAAGTAAATACCAATAGCCCAGTAAGGGTGAGGAAAAGAAAGGGGAGAGAGAGAGAGAGAGAGAGAGAGAGAGAGAGAGAGAGAGAGAGAGACAAGGGGGCTGCAGGGTGGGAAACTAGGACTGCAGCAGTGAATACACTCGAACGTCTACATTTATGATAAGTGTACACAACTGTGCTATGTTCTTCGTGTTTCACTGTTGGAGTCATCACACTTGGGGTGATTCTCAAAGCTGAGGAATGGGTGTTGGCAGTCAAGAAGAGTTGGGGGCTGTCGAGTATGCCCCGCAGGACTGCGGTTGCAAAGCCTGCCCTAGATTTTGAAAAGATAGGCAAGGTGGTAATGCTTGGTGAAGGTATGAACAGAACTCCATGTTGCAGCTTACAGGATGTCCCTGTTAGGGACCCCTCTGAGAAAGGCTGTATAGGTTGACGTTGGCCTAGTAGAATGTGTTCTGACCCCCTGTTGGGTTGGTTTCCCATGGTGTTTGTAACAGAAATGGATGCAGTGTGGTATCAATTTGGAGATGGTTTGTTTTGATATGGCTTTGCCCTCTGCCCCTGGTGTAAAGCTGACTAGTAACTGGTCAGATTTCCTAAAAGGCTTAGTCCTATCCAGGTAGAATCTGAGCTGTCTGTGCACATCTAGAGAGTGCAGGATCCTTCCCCCTTATTTTGAGGTTTAGGGAAAAAGGTGGGCAAATTAATAGATTGGTTGAGAGCCACACTGGACACCACTTTAAGGATGAAAGTTGGGCTAGTCCTGAGGAAGACCCTATCAGCATGAAAAATGATGAAAGGCTCCACAGCCATAAGTGCTTGTAGCGCAGACACTCTTCTAGCTGAAGTGATGGCCAGAAGCAAAGCTGTTTTCCAAGAGAGAAATTTTAACTCTGCTGAAGCTGCAGGCTCAAAGGGGGGGGGGGGTGTGTGAGATTTTTCAACACAAAGGTAAAGCGTCAAGCAGGAGTAAGGGCTCTTCTTGGTGGCCTTAAGTTGCTAGCTCCTCTCAGGAACTGTTTGATGAGAGGGTGTGAGAAGAGAGGTGGCTCAGTGCTATAATGTGCAGAGATGGCAGAGGCATGGATTTTAATGGAAGAGAAGGATAGGCCCCTGTGGAGTAGTTCTGCTAGGTAATCCAGGATGAGAGGTAAGGAGGGCTGTGCTGAGTCAGCTCCTTTAGTCTGGATCCAAGAGCAATACCTTTTCCACTTGTCACCATAGGATTTTGTAGTACTAGGTCGTCTGGCTTCACGTATGACATCCAGGACCTGTTTGCTTAGGCTGGCCACTGGAGGAGAAGTCAAGGAATAAGCCAGGCTGCTAGGTTCAGGGTCTGCAACTGTGGATGCAAGAACTATTCCTCCTGCTGAGTCAGAAGAGATGGAATCTGAGGGAGGTGCCATGGAGGCAATGGGGACAGAGTGCGCAGTAGTGGGTACCAGTGGCATGGCCAGTCTGGGGCAATCAGGATTGCCCTTGGTCTTTCCTCCCTTATTTTGAGTAATACTCCGGTAAGAAGAGGTAGAGAGGGAAATGCATACATTGAGAATTTTGCTCACTGGAAGGACAGGGCATCCACTTTCCAGGCCTTGCTGTGATGTTCCCTGATGCAGAATTTGCTGAGCTGGTGGTTGTAGGGGGAGGCAAATAGGTCCAGCTTCGGGATACCCCATTTTTGGGTCACAAGAGCCTGCAGAGTGGGTAAGAGTGAGGTTCCCCCCCTGCTTGTTGATGTACCACATTACTGTGGTGTTGTCGGTTTTGATTAGTAGAGGCCCCGGAGAGAGCAGGGATCTGAAAGCTGTCAGAGCATGCTGAATAGCTAGCATCTCATTTTGGTTGATGTGCAGATGAATTTGGTTTGGGTTCCAGTGGCCCTGAATGCACCTGCCATTGAGGTGAGCAACCCAGGCATAGCTGATGCATCTGTGGTTAGGCTCTGGGCGGCGTGGGGTTTTGAAAAGGGATGTCGCTTGTTGTGGTTGCATGCTGCTGCCCACCAAAGAAAATCTTTCCTTAGACAAGGTATTATAGGTATAATAGATTCCAGGTCCGGAGAATGTTAACACCAAAGGCTTTTTAACTACCACTGAAGTTTCCTCATATGCAGTCTGGCATATGGAATTAGTAGAATGCAGGAGGCCATGAACCCCAGAGCTTGCAGGATTTTCCTTGCAGACAAGGGGGTTCTGGTGGCCATTTGAGAGAAGTAGCCTGTCAGATCGGCTTGTTTTTCTGGAGTTAAAAATGCCATCTGGTATACTATATCCAGGCTTGCTCCCAGGAATACAATTTTTTGACTGGGGACTAGTTTGGATTTCTTTTCATTGATATTGTACCCCAGTGAGGTTAGTAGGTCCTTTACAAATGTCAGGTGCTGCAACAGCTTTTCCTGACTGACTGCCTGAATCAGGCAGTCGTCCAAGTAAGGGTAAATTTGAATATGTCTTTGTCTGCAAAAAGCAATGTCTGGAGCCAGGGATTTTGTGAAAACTCTGGGAGCAGTGGATAAACCAAAGGGAAGTGCAGAGAACTGATAATGCATAAATCCTGCCCTAAAACGAAGATATTTTCTGCAAGAATCTCTGATTGGGATATGCAGATAGGCCTCTTTGAGGTCTAGAGTGGATAACAAGGCATCTTTGGACAGCACAGGAAGAATCTGCTGCAGTGTGAGCATTTTGAATTATGGTACTACCAGGAAGGTGTTTAGAATAGATAGATCTAAGATTGGGGGCCAGGTGCTCTCTTTTCGGGGTACCAGAAAAAGTCAGGAATAGAAACCTTGGCCTATCTGATCTGCAGGAACGGGCTGAATTGCCCACATGGAGAGCAGGGAATGAACTTGGTTTTGTGCCTCTGCCCACTGGTTTGGAGGTAGACCTGGGAATTCCTTTGGGGTTGGCAGCGTGTGGATATAAAATGTGTACCCCTGGGACACTATGTTGAGGACCCATCAATCGTTGGTGATGGAGGCCTAGTTTTTGCATGGGATGCAGATTTTCCTCCTAGGGGCATGAGCAGATCGGCAGAGGTGAGAGGAGGAGTTGAGAAGTCATTGTGAATTCTTTGCATAAGGGGTGGCTTAGCTCTCCCTGGTTTAGAAGTGGAGGTACTCCATTGTTTAGATCTCTGCATACCCTGAGACTGCTGTCTGGGGGGTCTGTTTCCCCTAGGTCTAGTCTGAGGTGGCCTTGAGGGGGCTGGAAAGGACCAATGTTTTGAGGGACAATGCCTACTGAATCTTGGAGGCTGAACTTGCAAAAAGTCTAACTGTCTGCATAGACTTAGCTTTTTCTTCCATCTTTTTTAAAACCTCTTCTGCTTTGGTGCCAAACAGATGGTCTTTGTTCAGTGGTGAGCCTAATAATTTTGATTTGACATGATCTGGCAAGGTCTGTTCCTTAAGCCAAGCATGCCTTCTAAGAACAGAACCTGTGACTGCTGCCCTGCATGATGCTTCTAGGGCGTCAAATGCACTTTGCAGAGTGTGCTTACTGATTTGGCTTGCAGAATGCATACGTTCCTGTATATCTTTATTTTCTGCACAGTCAGGAAAGGTAGATAATTTTTGTTTAATGAGTTCCATGGTATGTTGCTGGTATTTCAGCATATGGAACTGAATTTAATGCTCTAATGGCAAGAGCTGCTAAGGTATATACTTTTTTACCCCATCTGTCTAAGGCTTGAGAATCCCTGTCCGAGGGGCTGGGATTCTTATCTGTGGTTGCTTTTATTTCCTTTAGGCCCTTGGGAGATGACCTCTGGGTCAGCAGTAGGGTTCTTAAAAAGACATTTGAGAGAGTCAGAGACTCTAATACCGGTCAGGTTTCCTGGGAGCAGAAGGTAAAGTATCAGGAGTTAGATTTGATTCCATAAAGACATCATCCACAACATCCAGAACAGGAGGGATAGCCAAGGGTCTGTGCTGTGGTAAATCTAAGAATTGCCAGAGTCTCTTTTTGGACTGAGGATTATCCTGCCATTCCCACTGGAAGTGCTCTCTCAAAGTATGTAGGGTTTCACCAAAAGAAAAATCCTCTGGAGGAGAGGCAGAAGGAATGGATTCCTCTGCATCTGAATCCTCATAAGCAGATATGGGCATGACTTCATAAACAGAAACCTCAGTCGGATTCTTGGTCAGATAAAACTGCTGGGGACAAGTCTCTTTCTTTTAGCAGGGGGAAGGCTGGCTTCCCGTTATCAGCATATGGTCTTCCACCATTTTAAGCATCTGAGATTGTGGCAAGGAAGCAGGCGCGCGAGTTTGAGTTGTCGGTTTTTAGGCGTAGCTTGTACTCTGGGCTTTAGAAACTCGGTAGTATTAGAAAGAACTGAAGACGCGAAAGAAGTCGTCATTTATGGTGAATATCTGTAGTGCGAAGAACTTCCTCAGAAGCTGGTACCTGCACAGCGGCTATGGACCCATCCAAGGTAGAGACATCCGCAGGTTCTGTAATCAAAGAAGAGTCTTGCGGCATACTGGACTCCGAATGGGTCTCAGTAGTGGCCTGCGAATCATCCACTGATATGGGCATCTGGAGCTGTGAAAGTGCCTCACTGAGTACAGGCAAACTGGCGACTAGCTTAAAGAAAGCGTCGTCGGCACTTTTGGACCTATGCAGTCTGTCTCTGTCTTTATCCTTACATTTTTACGGAAGATCGGTAGTTGGATGGCTTGCCGAAGCCATTTCAGAATACGGAGATCGAGAGCAAAAGTATGCAACTACAATAAGGGCCTGATGACGGATAGTTTGGGCATTGAACAAAGCACAAAAAAGGCAGCGAGGGATGTTGTGGTCTGGGGCTAAACAGGTGACGCAAGAATGGAAATCTCGGTGTGGTATTTGCTTTCCACAGGCAAGACAATTGCTAACTTTTTCTGACATCGGTTAGAGCAAGAAAAAAGGATTCCCAACGGGGTATTTAGCTTTAGAAGACTTTAACTTCAACTTCGGAAACAAAAACTCAGGTAGCTCGTCGAACTGCTTCTGCTTCGGGCTCCTCGGCAAGAAAGACTGATATAATGGTGACAGCTGCCTGTTTTTATACCACTGATGACCTGACGTCAGTCCTGGAGCGACAGCAACAGACGCAGAAATACTAAGCCTTTGGTATTCGGGCCGACTGAGGGCTACCCCTGGCAGGATAATCCAAGTGTGATGACTGCAACAGTGAATCACGAAGAACATCTTTGTTCTGCAAGTTCCTTTTTTGTGGCCAGACAATGTGACAATGGCATCAAATGGTACTCCCTTGCTCCAAAATTCCCTAGCCTTAGGTGATCCCAGAATCCTTTCAGGTTTCTTAGGAACAGGCTCAATGGAATCAGATTCCTCCACCCCCATCAACACACCAAATCAATGAGCTCATTGGTGGGCAAAGTCACCCAGGAGACAGATGGGCCAGGTCCAAAGACTTCCAGGAATATTGATTCTTCTTGGAAACAGTTGTCAATAGACCAGCAACCCCTTTAGTCGAGGATCTCTAGTATGTCTCCAAAATGATGCCTGATCAGGTGGTGATCTTAGGGACCCTTGCTCCTCATCAAAAACAGTATCTTCTATGACAGACCTTTGAGCAGAAATTAAGTGCCTCCTTTTGCACTTTCTCTTCATAGGGACCTCTTTTGGTGGGATGGTCCAGTGAAGTATCGGAAGATATCGATATAACCTGCTGGGTATACTGGAGACTTGATCTGGCTGTCCCTATGGTGCAGCAAGTTGGGGCTCAAGACACAAAGGCAACTGGGTCTGGGAAGTAGAAGCCGAGAAAGATGGATAAACTCTCTCCACTACCTCAAAAGCAGAATGCCTCAGACAGAAAGAGACAGACATTTCTGAGAAGACATGCTTCTGAACCGTCGGTTCCTTCCAACCTGATGGTAAACCACTAGAGGCAGGGGTTGGAGCTGAGCTGTCTAGCACAGAGGCTCCGAGAGGCAGACACATCTCAGACATCCTCAGACTCGAATCCAATAACCTAGATCTGGCACCAACACTACAGCTCTGAGAGTCATCCGGCTCTGACATGCTTGGAGTCGGTACCAATGTGGAAGATACAATGATCTTCGGATCTCAAACAGATGGATGCAGGATCCTTGGATCCAACTGCCCTGAAACCACAGGTCAGATCAGAAAAGGAGACAAAATAGGCAGGGTAGTACTCATGAAGGTCTCCAGACCCAATGGGGTAAGAGCTGGAAGAATCCCCATTTGAATTTGCATCAAGAGAAATTTCATCATCCTGTCCACATCTGCTTCAGTCAGACTTTCAGAAAGAACGAGAAGCAGCAGCTAACAAAAAAAAACCCTAGAGTGATGACGCATTTTCAGAAAAGGAGATGAGAGATGAGAGGACACCACATCCAAGCTTGGAGGAGATTTAACCCGTGCTGACCTATACATCGGTTTCTTTGGATCCGAGGGGGTCAGATCCAAATTTTGTTTATGGATCCGAAGTGGCTGGACCGGGAGATTTTGCCTTTGGATCCGAGCAGATCAGTCAAAGGTTTTGAAATTTTAAGAGCTGCTTCCGAACCTATAGCAGAGGAACTTCCAGGGTCCAGGTTATGCTTTTAGCCTCTTTTGTGTCATGCCTTTTAGGGATTTGAGCCCCAGACGCAGTACCACAGGATTTTGAAGGAAGATGCGCAGAAAAATTTTAGTAAGAAAGAGATAAAAAAATAAAGAAATTCCTACTTTTACTCACAAAAAAAAAACTGCTTGAGAGCTAAAAGTGACTACGTCCGTATCTGAAGGTGACAAATGAGATCTGAGTTACAGTAGGGAACTAGTGCATTATGGGGTAAGGGAGGAGCTCGGGGGTTTTCAGGTTTCATGAGCTGGAAAAAGTGTCAGAGTCAGACCCGAGGGTTGGATCTGAACCCATTTGTTGAAGAATGAATGAAAGTGACATCACACACTAATTTGCAAACATGAACAGAAGGTAAGGCCTCACTCACCTATAAATGGGAACCTAATGACCCTTTTCAGAATTCTGCAGTGAAGTTCTTGGGTAGGGCAGGAGACAATCTGCAGAATTTACCTGGATGAGTTCTCAGTACAGTGACATTCTCATAGAAAATTAGAGCCAAGGGCTAGCAATAGTCTACCATGGGGAATTAGGACACCAGCCTCAAAGCATGTAATCAGAGCAGGGGGAACTAGAAATTTTAAAGAAAAGGTGTGGCTGTTTATTAAGTAGAGAAGTGTAAGTGAAAGGTGGACAAAACAGTAATGTTCCTTTGAATAAAGGGAACAAGTAGAATTAGAGAACTGGAAAATGATGCAAAATAGTGAACAATAGTGTTTACTACTGGACAGTGTACAATGCAACTCACAGCACACTGGAACACGTAGAAGACATTCTGCCTATACAGCAGACACAATCGGTATAGTCAAACACCCAATGCACAATTCTGCCATTTACTTTTCAGTGAATATACCACGGCAGACAGCTTTTGCTGAGATAAGGGTTTGAATCATTGTGACAGGATCTGTTTCAGGTTCTGTGGTGCTAGCCTGCTGCACCTACCGTTGTTACAGAACCTAACTGCCTAAATGACACTCCCACTATGATCTACAAGGAAGCATCCTTTGGTTTAAAAAAACACAAAAGCTCAACATAATGCAAATTTCTGGTTATTCACTGAAGTTCTTGGCTCCACATCACCATAATCATTCCCTCAAATCCTAAAATAAGGGGCTCCTGCAACATCCAGAATGACACCTAAAATTGACAGGCGATTTCAACTTCCTGATTATAAACCCAGTCTATTTCTAGTAACCAGAAGGAGCTTTCTTACCAGACAGTAACAAAAGGAATCAGGAAAGGTTTGCTTTTAAATATGCTTCTCTTGAAGTGGACCGGTCTTTTACAACAACCATACTATGGAACACAGCTACTGGCTTTACATGCGGGAAGTCCTCCACTCAACGAACAGACGTCAATCCAGTATTATACAACAGTTTTTAGCTACTGCAAGTAGACTTGAAATGCCCCAGAAGGAACACCAGAACTAAGGAACAAGAAGCCATCCAAGGAAGGAAGAGGATGCAGGGGGAAGATGGGAGGGATAGAATACTGCAACATAGAAGAGAATGACATTTATGATCATGGTAAAATTTTACACACCTGTTCTATGTCCTTCTATTCAATGTTGCAGTATTCTTTACATGTGGGAGAATACCAAAGTTTACTTGGAACCCTGGGAGCAGGAAGGAGCAGAGGAACTTTGCACTGAAGAATTTTCAACAACACCATGGAGAATGGCTCTAGCAAACACTGCTCTTGATCTAGAAATGGTGTCCAACTTATAATGCTTGGTGAAAGTGTGCACATAAGACCATGTAGCAGCCTCAAGAACAGAATCAGTATCCAAGCCTTTAAAGAATTCCCCTGAGGAAGCCACAGATCTAGTAGAATGAGCTCTGACAGGTGCAGCAAGAGATTTACCATGAAAAACATAGCAGAACACAATAGCCTTAGCGATCCAAGAAGAAACTGTCTGTTTAGAGGCAGGCAAACCCAGAGCCCTCGGATGGAAAGAAGCAAAGCTGATCAGATTTCCTGACAGCCTTAATCTTATCTAAGTAAAGCCTAAGTTGTCTGTGTACATCCAAGGTATTCAAGATCCTTTCACTGGAGGACTGAGGAGAAGGAAGAAGGGGGGCAACTGAACAGATTAAGAGACACCTCATTCACCACCTTAGCCATAAAAGAAGGATTGGTACACAACGAAACCCTGTCCTTCTGTAAAACCAAGAAAGGTGGGAAGCCATCAAATCTCCGAAACCCTCCTGGCAGATGTCAGGGCTAACAGATGCACCATTTTTCATGTACAGAACTTTAAAGAAGTTGAGGGTGCAATCTCAAAAGGAGCCACAGTAAGCTTCGTTAAGACATAGTTCAAATCCCAAGGCTGTGTAACTGTTTTACTGGGAGGTTTAATATGTAGAACGCCTTTAAGGAAAAGTTTTACTCCAACCTGGAAGCTAAAGGTGGAGATAATGGCAGACATGCAGAAATAGCAGACAACTGGACTTTCACTGATGAGTATGACAAGCCACTATTAAGTAATTCACACAAGTAGGAAAGCACTACTGAATATCCACTGAAAATCGATCCAGATTTTTAGAAAGACACCAGACAGAGAAAACCTCTTCTATTTAGATACGTAAGATTTTCTAGTATCTGGTTTCCTGGCCTCTGGCAGAGCCCTAAACACATCCAGTGAGAAAAAGGTGCCTGAAAGAAATCAAAAGTTGACTGCCCGCAGAGTCTGTTGTAAGGCTGACAAATGTGGATGAAGCAGAGATCCCTTGTTTTGGGTGAGCAGGTTCACTCTGTGAGGTAACTTGTGAGTTTGCCTTTGGCTAAATGCAGAAGAGGGAGCCAATATGGCCAAAAGGGAGTTACCAGCAAGATTTTTGGTTTGTCTTGTTGATTTTTCAACAGAACCTTCTGAATGAGAGGGAAGGGGGGAATGCATAAAGAAACATCCATTTCCATGAGAAAGATAGGGTGTCCATCTTCCAATCTAGAAAGTGTGGGGGTCTGGCACAGAATAAAAGTTGTTGTCTGTTCAGAAGGGAGACAAATAGATCCAGAAAGTACAGTTGTGTACCTACCATAAATGTAGATGTTCGAGTGTATTCACTGTTGCAGTCATTACACTTGGGTTATCCTGCTGGCAGGCAGGCGACCCGCAGTCAGCCCGAGTTCCAAAGTCTTGGTCCGGCGTTGGTTGCTGTCACCTCTTACCTGACGTCAGTGTGCCAAGAGTATAAAAGCTGCAACCGACGCCATTTTATTCAGTTTTTCTTGCCCCAGATGTCAGGTGCCCCTAGACAGGAAGGCTGGAATGATAAAAATATGCCAAAAAAACATGCATATGTTACTATAAACATTTCCTTCATCTGCAAGCAAATACACCACATAGGTAGTATAGAGATGAGAAGTACAGAAAAGTCCCAGCAATGAAAAAAGAAAGGGGGATGGTGGGTGGGTAACCTGGACTGCAACAGTGAATACATTCGAACATATACATTTATGGTAGGTACACAACTGTACTATGTTCATCGTGTTTCACTGTTGCAGTCATTACACTTGGGTAGAATCCCAAAGCTGAAGTTGGGTGGCTGGGTCTAAATTGGATTTGGAGAGGCTAACAAGCCCCGCAGAACTGCAGTGGCAAAGCCTGCTCTGGATTTAGAGTAGAGGTAAGTGGTAGTGCTTGGTGAAAGTGTGCACTGAACTCCAGGTTGCAGCTTCTAAAATGTCTTTGGTTGGTACTCCTCTGAGGAAGGCTGCTGCTCTGGTAGAATGAGGCCTAATGCCCTTAGGCACAGATTTGCCATGTTGTGCATAACAGAAGCGGATGCAGTGTCCTATCCATTTTGAGATTGTCTGCTTTGTAAAAGGCTTCCCTTGTGAATCTGCAGCATATGCTACAAACAGTTGCTCAGTTTTTCTGAAAGCTTTTGTTTTGTCCAAGTAGAAACGTAGCTGTCTGTGAATATCCAAAGCGTGCAGATGTCGCTCCCCTTTATTCTGGGGATTTGGGTAAAAAGTAGGCAAATGAATAGTTTGGTTTAAGGCCACATTGGAGACCACTTTTGGCATGAATGTTGGGTTTGTCCTAAGAGAAACCCTGTCCTGATGAAAAACGAGGAAAGGTTCCACAGCCATTAATGCCTGTAACTCTGAGACTCTTCTTGCTGAAGTTATTGCTAGGAGCAGAGCAGTTTTCCACGACAAGAATCTTAGATCAGCTGTGCTGGCTGGTTCAAAAGGAGGCAGTGTTAGTTTTTCTAAAACAAAATTGAGGTCCCAAGTAGGTACTGGTGTTCTTCTTGGGGGCCTTATATTTTTTGCCCCTCTGAGGTACTGTCGTAGTAGTGGATGTGAAAAAATTGGAGGTTCCGTATTGTAATGAGCTGAAATGGCAGAGGCATGGATTTTAATAGATGAAAAAGATAAGCCTTTGTCCAGCATCTCAGTTAGGTATTGTAAAATCTGAGGTATATTAGGGACTAGTAGTTCGAGCCCTTGTGCCTGGTTCCAAGCACAGAATCTCTTCCATTTTTCTGCATAAGATTTCCTAGTGCTGGGCCTCCTGGCTTCTAAAATGACATCCATAACAGCTTTAGAGAAAGGTGCAGTCTGAGTGGCTACATTATCTGCCATGCTGCCAGGTTTAAGGTTCCGAGTTGACTGTGCAGAATCTGATTGTTTTGTTGTGTCAGAAGAGGAGGAATTTGAGGTAGAAGCCAAGCTGAGCCTTGAGACAAATTCTTTAGGAATGGGTATCGATGCTGGCGTGGCCAGTCTGGTGCAATCAGGATCATTTTTGGCCTTTCTTGTCTGACTTTTAGTAGCACCTTGGTGAGAAGAGGCATTGGAGGGAAGGCGTAGACTGTCAGGCCTTTCCAGCTGAATGACAGAGCATCCACTTTCCATGCTTGAGAGTGATAAGTTCTTGTACAAAATTTCTGTATTTGGTAATTGTGAGGGGAGGCAAAAAGATCTATGTCTGGGCATCCCCATTTCCTCGTTATCATGCTGAACACTTGTGGATTTAGCTTCCATTCATGAGGATCCATGAGATTTCTGCTTAGTTCGTCTGCCAGTGTATTTTTTGTTCCTGGTAGAAATTGTGCCTGCAGATGTAGTTGATAGGTCAGTGCTGTGTTCCACAAAGTCATGGCTTGTCTGCATAGGGGGTAGGATTGTGTGCCCCCTTGCTTGTTTATGTACCACATAACTGCGGTGTTGTCCGTCTTTATTAACAGTTGCCCTGGATGCATTAGGTCCTTGAAAGCCGTCAGGGCATTCTATACAGCTAGCATCTCTTTTTGACTGATGTGAAGATGCATTTGTTCCTTGGGCCACGTGCCCTGAATACATTTTCCTGCCATATGTGCCCCCCAGGCATAATCCGATGCAGCCGCTGTTATTGTCTGCCTGGTTGTGGGCAAGGTGAAAGGCTGTCCCTTGTTGTGGTGACAGGCCTGGGACCACCATCGAAACTCCTGTTGTAGGCATGGAATTAAAGTTATGATCATCTCCAGGCTGTGACAATGCTGAGTCCAAACACTTTTTAGATACCATTGTAGTTTCCTCATATGTAGTTTTGCATATGGAATTAGTAGAATGCAGGATGCCATGAAGCCCAGGGCCTGCAGAATTTTTCTTGCAGGGAGCTGGGTTTTTGTTGCCATCATTTGAAATTAATGAGTCAGTTGCCTTTGTTTGTCTGTTGTGAGATAAGCCATCTGGGCAGTTGAATTTAAGCTTGCACCCAGGAATATTATCTCTTGAGAGGGCACTAGTTTTGATTTCTTTTCGTTTACTGTGTACTCTAGGCAAATTAGTAATCTTTTTACAAACGCCAGATGCTTTAGAATAATGTCCTTGCTCTCTGCTTGAATAAGGCAGTCGTCCAAGTAGGGATATATTTGAATTCCTTTTTGTCTGCAAAATGCAATTACTGGTGCCAGGCATTTTGTGAAGACCCTGGGTGCAGTAGATAAGCCAAAGGGCAGTGCAGAGAATTGGCAATGCATTGATCCTGATATGAATCTGAGGTATCTTCTGCAAGACTGTCTGATTAGGACATGCAGGTATGCCTCCTTGAGATCCAAAGTAACTAGCCAAGCCTTCATGCCCAGCATGGGCAGACGTTGCTGCAGTGTTAACATTTTGAATTTTGGAACATCCAGGAAAGTATTTAGGAGTGACATGTCCAGTATTGGTATCCAGGCTTTGTCCTTTCTGGGTACCAAGAAAAGTCTTGAGCAAAATCCTTGTCCCTGTTCTTGCTGTAGAACTTTGTGAATAGCTCCCATGTCCATAAGAGCAGCAATCTGTTTTTGTGCCTCTGCACATTGGTTTTGTGGCAGATCTGGCATACCTTTTAGTTTTGGAAGCATGTGGAAGTGGAACCTGTAACCCTGAGAAACAATATTCAGTACCCATTGGTCCTGGGTGATCATGTGCCAGTTTTTTGAGAAAAGTGCTGGCTTTCCCCATAGGGGTGCTGTCAAAAGTTAAGTGCTTGGCATTTGCAGAGGGAAGTCATTGGGACTGTTTCCTATAAAGTTGTGATTTGTCTTACCCTCCTTTGGGGGCTAAAGCACCCCATTGTTTAGGTCTGTAGGAGCCTTGGGGCTGAGATCTGCCTCTTGGTCGCCTGTATCTGCCTCTTTGTGGCCTGACACTGGAAAGGACCAATTTTTTGAAGGCCAGTTTCTGCTAAATCTAGGTGGTTGAACCTGTAAGAAATCTTTCACTGTCTGCATTGACTTTGCTTTATCCTCCATTTTCTTTAACACCTCTTCTGCCTTAACACCAAGCAAAGTATCATGCTGTAATGGAACATCCAATAATTTTACTTTAACATGATCAGGTAAACTTTGTTCTTTCAACCAAGCATGCCTTCGAATAACAGAGCCTGCAACTGCGGCTTTACAAGAAGCCTCTAATGAATCAAAATCACATTGCAGGGTATGCTTTCCCACTTGTTCAATTGCATGCAATAAATCCTGCATTTCCTTACTGTCAGGACTTTCTGTATTTGCAACCATTTTCTGTTTTAACAATGACATGAGGTAATGTTGGTATCTAAGCATATGAAACTGACAGTTTAAAGCTCTTACAGCTAAAGTAGCAGAAGTGTAAACTTTTTTCCCCCATCTGTCCAGAGCTCTGGAATCCCTATCCGAGGGGACAGAATTTTTAGCAGTGGAAGTCTTAACCCCCTTAGGACCCTGAGAAACTGTTTCTGGGTCTGCAGCGGGGTTTTTGTAAAGAAATTTATGAGAGTCAGGGACTCTGTAGCACCTGTCTGGCTTGACTGGTGCAGGGGGTAAAGAATCAGGAGATGGACTGGATTCAGAAAGAACATCATCAACAATATCAAACACAGGGGGGATAGCCAGGGGCCTGTGCTGAGGCAATAAAAGGAAGTCTCTGAGCCTTTTCTTGGATTCTGAATAATCCTGGCTCTCCCAATGGAAATGCTCCCTCATGGTGTGCAGGGTTTCCCCAAAAGAATAATCCTCAGGCGGAGAGGCAGTAGGTATGGACTCGTCTGCATCAGAGTCCTCATAGGGAGGGAGAGAATATCCCTGATCAGAAGAGGAATCAGAGGAAATGGAAACCTGGTCAGAGGAATCATAATCAGTGTCTTGCCTAGGCCTTTTATCAGGAGGGGGATGGGAACCCCTGATTAAAGTAATTAGTTCTTCGGCCATTTTAAGCATTTGTTTTTTTGGCATGGATGACTGTTCTGGAGAATGCTGTACTTGTTTCCTTGTCTTTAATGGAGTTTTTGACTTTGCCTTTGCTGCTGTAGTGGGCTTAACTGTAAGCTGTGAAGGTCTCAAAACACCCTCAGAAGCAGATACCTGCTCAGCGGCTCCTGACCCATCTGAGGGTACAGTTTCCGTAGGCCCAACACCTTGAGTTTCCACAGGCCTCGGTGTCTCCACGTGGCTGTTGGTTGTGGCCTGTGGCTCTGAGGCAGCGGGTGTCAGGGGCTGCGAAAGCACCTCACTGAGAACCGGCGAACCGGAGATTGGCCTAGAAGAGGCTTCATCGGTTTTGGACCTCAGATGCCCTGACTGCAGGTTGCCTGCCTGCCAGCAAGATAACCCAAGTGTAATGACTGTAACAGTGAAACACGATGAACATCAGGGGTACCACACCAGTGGACCAAGTCCAGAAACACATCCCTGTGAAGCATGCATTCGTGGGATTGAGACATGGACCTGCATAAGGTGTCTGCCAAAAATAGAAGTTATGTTCTTACCATAACGTTCCATGTTAGTTGTCTTCTTCTCGCCTTCTTCTTGCTGGATGGGTTCGGAGCCGACCTCGGCCCGACTGCCACTCTAAAAGCTCGAGAGTTGGTTCCACCGGCTCGAGGCTCCCCTTATATCCCACAATGCTAGGCGAGAGTTACCTCAGATCTCGTTTGTAAGCTAACCCCAGCTTATAATATTAACAGAATAACTGTAAAACAGAATCCACCTCTAACAACAGGAAGAAAGAAGGATGACCTATATCCTGAACCAGGAAATATGCATAATAGCATATGTCTAAGAAAGAGGTGGTAGAAAGAGAGGTCACAATCAGAACTCCTCTAGGTCTGTCCAGGCCAGGGGAAGGAGGGTGGGGAAGAAGAAGCGAGAAGAAGACAACTAACATGGAACGTTATGGTAAGAACATAACTTCTATATGTTAAGTTGTCTATCTCGCCTTCATTCTTGCTGGATGGGACCGCGTCCCTAGCACCTTGTCCCGGTGGCCTAACGGAACAGACTCCTGAGAACAGTGGAACCAAAGTTAGCTCTATGCCTAGAAGCTAAATCCAACTTATAATGAGAAATGAAAGTGTGAGGAGTAGCCCAAGTAGCCGCTGCACAAATGGTGTCGATAGGCAGTCTGTCTTGGAAGGCTAAAGAAGTAGCCAAAGCTCTGGTGGAATGAGCCTTAGGTTTATCAGGCAGCTTTTGATGTCTAATTTCATATACAAGGGAAATCAAAGATGTTAGCCATCTGGATAATGATACCTTTGAAACTGAAAGTCCCTTTCTGCTCTCCGCATAGGAGACAAACAGCTGATCAGATTTTCTGAACTGTTTAGTTCTATCCAAGTAGTACGTCAATTGACGGTGAACATCCAGGCAGTGTAATTTTTGTTCAGACCTATTGGAATATTCTGGAAAAAAGACCGGTAGATCAATGCTTTGATTCAGATTTGACGCCGAGACCACTTTAGGCAAAAAGGACGGGTTAGTTCGTAAGGATACTCTGTCCTTATGAAACAAAAGATAAGGAGGACGACAGCTGAGTGCTTGAAGCTCTGAAACTCTTCTGGCTGATGTAATAGCTACCAGAAAAAGAGTTTTCCATGATAATAATTTTAAAGAACAGGAGACTGCAGGTTCGAAAGGGGGCAGAATCAAAGAAGCAAGAACTAAATTTAGGTCCCAAGGAGAAGGAGGATTTCTTATAGGAGGTCTGAGAAGAAAACTCCTTTCAAAAAAGCTTTGCAGAGCTTGTGGGACATTAGGGCAGATTCAGAAATACCCACATGAAAGTTAGAAATAGCTGCCAATTGAACTTTAAGTGTAGAGGGAGATGAACCTGCATGGAAGAGTTCAGCTAGAAAATCGAGGACTAGTTGGATGGAAGCAGTGAAAGGATCTATGTCCTTTCCTTGAGCCCAATATGTGAAGCGTTTCCACTTACTCAAATAAATCTTTCGAGTGGAAGATTTATGGGAAGCTAACAAAATATCTCTAACAGAGTGAGATAATTGAGGAAGCCTGGCTAAGGTTGGAACTGGAGGAACCAAGCAGTGAGGTTCAGAGAGGGAGGGAGCGATGAAACTGACCCGACTGATGGATCAAAAGATCTGGAACTAGGTCCAGATTCCACGGTCGCTCAAGAGAAACGATGTAGAAAGGGGAACCACACTTGTCGAGGCCATTAAGGAGCAATGAGGATCAATGAGGCCTTCTGAGCGATAGCTTTCTGTATTACTTGAGAGATCAGTGGGAAAGGAGGAAATGCATACAGAAGTCCCGTCGGCCAAACTTGGACTAGAGCGTCTCTGCTGGGTTGGCCTGGTAAAGGGAATAGAGTGAAATATTCTCTGCACTTGCTGTTTTGGGGAGTAGCAAAAAGATCGCAGCAAGGCTGACCCCACTTGAGAAAAATTTCTCTGACTACAGAGTCTTTCAGAGACCACTCGTGAGGCATGAGTATAGCTCTGCTCAACTTGTCCGCAATTTGATTGGACTTCCCGGGGATGTGCGTTGCTATCAGAAACCGCTGAGAAGAAATCGCCCATTGCCACAGTCTGAGTGCTTCTCGACACAGGGGGTATGATCTGGTTCCGCCTTGTTTGTTGATGTACCACACTACAGACATATTGTCTGTCTGGATTGCAATCGTTCCCAAGGGAGAGAGTCTTGAAGGGCTTGCAACGCTAAAAGCACTGCTCTCATCTCCAGAACATTTATGTGCAAGTGGCATTCGTTTGGTTGCCATGTGCCCTGGACCGTCCTGCCCTGATAATGCCCCCCCCACCCAATCAGGGAGGCATCCGTTGTCAGAGTAGCAACCGGAGGAGGTGGAACAAAGGGTCTTCCCGACAAGAGCTGAGGAGAAGACATCCACCACATGAGATGCTTTTGCACGCTTGCGTGATCATAATGGTGTGAGACATTGGAAGTTCCTGGTATGACCATTGAGTAAAGAGCATCCATTGAAGGATCCGCATGTGGTATCTGGCTAATGGAAGCAGAGGTATGGCGCTGCCATAATTCCCAACACCTTTAGAACTAACCTGGCTTTGATTCTGTTGTTGTTGAAAAGGAGTGATACCAATTTGTGAATGTCTGTTATTCTCTGATGTGTTAGTCTTGCAGACATGTTTATTGTATCTAGATTTGCGCCTATGTAGGTAATAGTACGACAAGGCGACAAAACAGACTTTTCGCAATTTATTGAAATACCCAGCTTTTGACAAACGCGAAAAGTGTAATCTCTGCCCATCAGAAGGAGATGCTTGGTGGGAGCTGTGAGGAGCCAGTCGTCCAAATATGGAAACACCTGGAATCCTTGTCGTCTCACGTGAGAAGCTACCACTGCCATGCATTTGGTAAACACCCGGCGGGCAGTGGTGAGACCAAAGGGCAGGGCCCTGAACTGAAAATGACTGGTTCCCAGCCTGAAGCGGAGGAATCTTCTGGAGCGTCTGTTCATCTTTATGTGATAGTACGCATCCCGAAGGTCTATAGAGCACATCCAGTTTCCTTTGCCCAAAAGGGGAAGGATGGATTGCAGCGTGACCATCCGAAATTTTTTTTTCTTGACTGATTTGTTCAAGACACTGAGATCCAAAATTGGTCTCCAGTCCCTGTTTTCTTTGGAACTAAAAGAACCTTGAGTAGATTCCGGATCCTTGCTGGTCTGCTGGAACTGGCTGAATTGCTCTTTTGCAAGCAGTTTTGAAATCTCCAAAACTGCTAGATCCCTTTGGGTGGAACATCTGGAAGGGATTTTTGACTGATTTGGAAGCGAAGAAAGGGGATAGAATAGCCTTCGAAATGATGGACTGTACCCATTTGTCTTGAGTCAGGGATAGCCAGGCTTCTGGGTACAGTGACAATCTTCCCCGACTGCCTCCGAAGATGGGCAGTCGGGAAACACCTCAGGGATGCTGAAAGGGCTTGTCAGGAAAGACTTCCCGATTGCCCTGGTTCTGCGGACCCCCTGCCCCTAGGCGGCGTCTACCATTGTTATTCCCGCCTCTGCCTCTGGCGGAACGACTCTGTCGTCAGGCGAAGTCCCTTGAGATTGTTTACGGAACCACATCTTTCCACCTTTCTGGCCTTTGGGGTAAGGCCTGGAAGGAGTAGAAAACGGACTCCGGCAGAAAGGGTCTTGCCATCAGTCTCGCACCTAGTCAAGGTTTCTTTCACTTGAGGACCAAAGAGGGATGATCCATCAAGCGGGAGTTCGTGAAAGACGCCTTGAAGGGTCCGCAAATTGCATAGCCGCATCCAGGCATGCCTACGTAAGGCCACACCTGTCCCTGCGGCTCTGCTCGCTCCATCAGCCACGTAAGAAAGAAGGCGCATGGAGGAGTTGGTTATGGAATTAAGGGTAGCCAGCTGCGTGTTCATCTTATCTTGGAAACCTGCAGCTGTAGGGTCCTTTAACATTTCACTCGCTTCCTTGATCAAGTCCCTTTGAAGGCAGGTAAAATGGCACAGGTAGTTCAGTGAACGCATGGTAAATGTCGCTGACGAGAACATCCGCTTCCGCACCTATCCATGGACCTAGATTCCTTGTTAGGTGGATGGACAGGTACTGAAGGATCAGCTAGCGCCTTCTTAGTGGCAGCAGCTACCACCATAGCATCCACAGAAACTCCTTTTGTTAAAACTGTTTGTCTGCTGGAGCTGTTATGAACTTGGAGGGTCTCCTGGGAGTGGGGTCCACTGAATCAGGAGCCGTCCATGCCTTCTTAGCAACCACCTGCATGAGGGGGTCGAAGGGGGGGGGACACCCAGGAGGTGGAAGGGCGAGAGCCAAACGCCTCAAGAGACACAGATTCCTCCGAAGGGTTGAGGGCTGGCCAATTTCCCTCTGTTTCAGGATCTCCAGAATGTCTGCAAATGAGACATCTTCAGAAGGGGAACGGGAACCCTCGGAATCATCCAAATCTGTGTCTGACGTGATGGACTCAGGTGAGTCAATGTGTTTCCTCTTACACTTCCTCTTCCGAGGGGGCTCTTCTGCCAAATCAGGAGAGGCCTCGGAAGAGGATGAAATCCCACAGGGGTTCCTGAGGAGCTGGCTCTCTGCGGTCCGGGATGAGGGAGTGAGTCGACTTAGCCTGCGGCACCATAGAGGGAGGGCGGACGGAGCCGACTGTGGAGTAGAGCCAGGCTCTAACACACTCCGCATGACCTCGAATACACCCCTGTCAGGCAGAGCCAGAGGTCCCCACTCCGAGAAGCTAAGAACCCCCCTCAGCACCGACAGTGATGGCTCCGAGGCCGATGTCGGAGCCGAACTCACCAGCGCCGAAGCACCGAGAGGGAGAGGGGGGTCGGACAAGGGTCCAATGCCACTCACCCTCGGAGCCGACGAGGAAGTCCGGCCGAGATTCTTCCAAGGAAGAAAACGGAGCCGGCGGAGCGAAGACAATTGTATCGGCTCCGACGCTATCACAGTCTCGGTTCCGACACGACCCGGCTCCGAGCTCAAGAGAGTCGAAGGAGGAATATGTTGATGGAACGGGGCAGGCATCGACTGATGAGTCGGGCTCTGAAGCATCTGGGCCAGTGCCTCGGACTTAAGTAGTCGACTCACTACCCTCTGAAGGTCATGATCCGACAGCCTCGATGACCTAGAGGAGTGAGATCTTTGGCTCCGTTCAGACAGCAGGGGAGATCCTGGAGCCGAATGAACGGACCCAAGAGATGGTGACCTGGACCTCTTCCTAGTTGTCGGCTCCGAAGGTCTGGTCGGAGCCGACACGGGAACTTCTACTACCTCGGCTCCGGCCGGGGCCGAGGGCCAGAAACTGTGGACTGAGACTTATCGGCTCCAGCCGGAGCCGATGAAGGCAGAGGTTGAGAAACCTTAGGTCTCGGCTCAGTTGCCGGAGCCAAAGACCTAGATGCCTTAGAGGGCTTCCCTGTTGAAACAGACAGGGAATCCTCTGGCTTGAGTAAGCCTCTGAGAATCAATTTATTCTTTCTTTCTTTCCTGCAGGACCCTGGGGCTGAAGCCATGGCACACAGCACAGGAGTCCTGCAGATGCAAAGGCCCCAGACAGTAGACACAAGAAGTGTGAGCGTCTGTCAGAGACATTTTCTGACAGCACGCATCACACTTCTTGAATCCGGAGACCTTTGCTTCTTTAGACATTTTTTTTTTTTTTTTGTCTTTGAACAGGTGTACACAAACACACACACAAACACACTAGTTACACCCTGTCAAGTTAAAATGTAATAAAAACCAGTAACTAGGATTTTAAAATAAAATAAAACACACACACCCCACTAGGGAAGGAAAGGCCTGTAGGCCCAAGGGAAGAACCTAAGGTTCTTGAGGGAAAAAAACGGAAATTTTTTAGAAGGGGATAAAATTTACTATAAACTAAGGGAATTAAGTAAATATATTAAAAATAAAGGGGTTTTGAAAGACTAATCTCAACAAGAAAAGTTACTCACCAAGAACCGGTAGAAAAACCAACCTCGAAGCTGTAGCGGCAAACGAGATCTGAGGTAACTCTCGCCTAGCATTGTGGGATATAAGGGGAGCCTCGAGCCGGTGGAACCAACTCTCGAGCTTTTAGAGTGGCCGAGTCGGAGCCGAGGTCGGCTCCGAACCCATCCAGCAAGAATGAAGGCGAGATAGACAACTTAACATGTACAGTTGTGCACACTTACCATAAATGTAGATGGTCGAGTGTATTTACTGTTGCAGTCATTACATTTAGGTAATCTGCTAGCAGGTTGCCCTCAGTCGGCCTGAATAGCAAAGTCTTGGGTCCTGCGTCAGTTGCTATCTCTTCTTCCATGACATCAGATCGTCAGGGGTATAAAACATGCAGCAGACGCCATTTTAATCAGATTTTCTTGCCCCAGATGTCAGGTGACCCCAAATGGCGATATATATATATATATATATATATATATATATATAAATATAAATATGTGTGTAATTTAGAACACAAAAAATATACCACCAACTAAAAGCAAATACACCAAAAAGGCTTTTGAGCATAATAAAAGAAAGGTGGAATGGGATCTGATCCCCTTGGGGACAGGTTTACTATGGTGCATGTAGCAGAAACGAATACAATGGAGATATCCATTTTGAAATAGTCTGCTTTGAAATAGCCTTTCCCTCTGCCCCTGCAGCAAATGTCACCAGTAATTGCTCAGATTTTCTTACAGATTTTGTCCTGTTTAAGTAGAATCTTAGTTGTCTGTGTACATCCAATGAATGCAAAATCCACTCCCCCTTGTTCTGTGGATTTGGGAAAAAAGTTGGCAGATAAATGGTCTGATTAAGAGCCACACTGGATACCACCTTAGGCATAAAGAATGGATTGGTCCTGAGGGCCACCCTGTCTGGATAAAAGACAATGAAAGGCTCCACTGCCATGAGGGCCTGTAGTTCTGAAAGCCTTCTAGCTGTAGTGACTGCTAAAAGAAAAGCTGTCTTCCAAGAGAGAAATGTTTTGTCTGCAGTAGCTGCTGGTTCAAAAGGAGGTAGGGTGAGTTTTTCCAGCACAAAATTGAGGTCCCATGGAGGAGTTGGTCCTCTCCTGGGAGGTCTCAAATTTCTGACCCCTCTGAGGTACTGCTTTAGCAGGGGATGAGAAAAGAGAGGAGGCTCTGTGTTGTAATGAGCCGAAATGGCAGAGGCATGGATTTTTATAGAAGAAAAAGATAGGCCCTTATGAAGCATCTCAGTTAAATATTGCAGAATCTGAGGAATAGTGGGCATTGCTGTGTTTATTCCTTGTACTTGATTCCAGGCACAGAATCTTTTCCATTTATCAGCATAAGATTTTCTAGTACTAGACCTTCTAGCCTCCAAAATGACATCCATCACAGGTTTACTGAGAGATGTGATTGGTGAAATTAGTTGATTAGCCATGCTGCAAGATTCAGAGTTTGGAGCTGAGTGTGCAGAATTTGATAGTTCTGCTGAGACAGTAGATAATGCGTCTGAGGCAGGGACCACAGAGGAAGGTGTGACATATTGCGTCGGAGCGGGTACCAGTGTTGGCGAAGCCAGTCTGGAGCAATCAGAATCATTTTCGTTTTTTCCTGTCTGACTTTTAGTAAAACCTTGGGGAGCAGAGGTAGAGGGGGAAAGGCATAGACTGATAGGTTTTTCCAGCTGAAGGATACAGCATCCAATTTCCAAGCTTTTTTGTGATGAATCCTTGTGCAGAATTTGTCCAACTGATAGTTAAGGGGAGAGGCAAAAAGGTCTATGTTTGGTTCCCCCATTTTCGTGTCAACATGCTGAAGATTTGTGGATCCAGTTTCCATTCATATGGGTCCATAAGATTTCTGCTTAGTTCGTCTGCTAAGAGTATTTTGCTTTCCTGGCAGGTATTGAGCTTGTAGATGTATTTGGCAAGTCAAGGCTGTGTTCCACAAGGCCATGGCTAGTCTGCAAAAGGGGTAGGAGTGGGTACCTCCCTGCTTGTTTATGTACCACATAACTGTGGTGTTGTCCGTCTTCATCAATAGTTGTCCTGGATGAAGAAAGTCCTTGAAGGCTGTCAGAGCATTCTGTACAGCTAGCATTTCTTTCTGGTTAATATGTAAGTGCACTTGATTTGGGCTCCATTCACCCTGAATGCATCTCTCTGCCAGATGGGCCCCCCAAGCATAATCTGAAGAGTCTGTAGTCAGGGTTTGGGTGGCAGAGGGTGGAATGAATGACAGTCCCTTGTTTTGGTGACAGGCCTCTGCCCACCATAGGAACTCCTGTTGCAGGCAAGGAATGATAGGAATCATTGTTTCCAGGCTGTGACAATGTTGACTCCATAATTTTTTGGGTACCATTGAAGTTTCCTCATATGCAGTCTTGCATATGGAATTAGTAGAATGCAGGAAGCCATGAACCCCAAGGCCTGCAGAATTTGTCTTGCAGATAGCTGGGTTTTGGGGGCCACTTGTTTGAAGTATGTCATCAATTGAATTTGTTTTTCTCGTGTGAGGTAAGCCATCTGGGCAGTTGTATTCAAGCTTGCACCCAGGAATGTAATTATTTGCGGAGATACCAGCTGTGATTTCTTTTCGTTTATGGTGTACCCTGGGCATGTTGGAAGCCTTTTTACAAACACCAGATGCTGTAGAGGAGTGTCCTTGTTTTCTGCCTGAATTAGACAATTGTCCAGATAAGGATAAATTTGAATGTTTCTTTGTCTGCAAAATGCAATTACTGGTGCCAGGCACTTTGTGAAGACCCTGGGCGCAGTAGATAAGCCAAATGGCAGTGCAGAGAATTGGCAATGCAAATAGCCTGCTTTGAAGCAGAGGTATCTTCTGCAAGATTCCCTGATTGGGGTATGCAGGTAAGCATCTTTTAAGTCTACAGTTACCAACTAGGCATCCTTGCCAACATAGCCAGTAACTGTTGTAGATTCAGCATCTTGAATTTTGGAATGTCCAGGAAAGTATTTAGAATGGATAAGTCCAGAATTGGACACCATGATTTGTCTTTTTTGGGTACTAGGAAAAGTCTTGAATAAAAACCTTGTCCTTTTTCCTTTTCTGGTACTGGTTGAATAGCCCACATATCCATGAGGGACATAACTTGTTTTTGGGCCTCTGCCCACTGATATGGAGGCAGAAGTGGCCATCCATTTGGAATTGGCAACGTGTGGAAATGAAATCTGTATCCCTGGGATACTATATTTAAAACCCACTTGTCCTGGGTAAGGGGGCTGCCAAAAGATAAGTGCTTGGAAATGGCAGAGGAAAGTCATTGAGACTGTTTACCGTATGGGGGCTGCTTTGCTACTTCCAGATTTGGAGGTGGAGGCACCCCATTGTTTTGTTCTGTAAGTTCCTTGTGACAGAAACCTGGAGCCTTTGGAGTGTCTTGGTTTGACCTGAGCGGCTCTGTTGGATACTGGAAAGGACCAATTCTTAGTAGGCCAGTGCCTACTGAACCTGGGTGGCTGCACTTGGAAATCTTTTACAGTTTGCATAGATTTAGCTTTGTCTTCCATCTTTTTCAAAACTTATTCTGCCTTACTACCAAATAAACTGTCCTGTTGTAAAGGAGCATCCAACAATTTTGCTTTAACATGATCAGGCAGATTTTGCTCCTTGAGCCAAGCAAGCCTTCTTATCACAGATCCAGTTACGGCGGCCCTGCAAGAGGCCTCCAAGGAATCAAAACCACATTGCAAAGTATGCTTTCCAACTTGTTCAGCTAAATGCAATAACTCTATTTTCCACACAGTCAGAAATCAACAACATTTTCTGTTTCAGTCAGCCCATGACATGCTGCTGATATTTAAGCATATGAAACTAACAGTTTAAAGCCCTGATTGCCAGGGTTGCAGACGTGTAAACCTTCTTACCCAATCTATCCAGCGCCCTGGAGTCTCTTATCAGAAGGGGTAGGATTTTTAGCAGTAGAAGCCTTAACACCCTTGGGACCCGGAGAAATTGTTTCAGGGTCAGCAGTAGGGTTTTTAAAAATAAACTTGTGGGAGGTCAGGAACCCTGTAATATCTGCCTGGCTTAGTAGGATCCAGAGGCAGGGAATCAGGATTCAGAGAAAACATCATCAAAAATGTCTAAAGCAGGAACTATGGCCAAAGGCCCATGCTGAGGAAGAAGAAAATCCCTATGCCTCTTTTTGGATTCTGAAAAATCCTGACTCTGTCAATGAAAATGTTCCCTTAAAGTATGCAAAGTTTCTCCAAAAGAAAACTCCTCAGGAGGAGAAGCAGAAGGGATGGATTCTTCTGCATCAGAGTCCTGATAAGGTGGAATAGAAGATTCCTGATCAGAAGAGGAATCAGAAGAAATGGAAACCTGATCTGAAAATTCATAATCAGTGCCTTGCCTAGGCCTCTTAGCAGGAGGGGGTTGGGAACCCCTGATCAAGGTAATGAAATCCTGAGCCATTTTGATCATTTGTTTTTTAGGCACAGGGGGCTGAATACATGGCTCATGCGTCAGTTTTTTAGACATAGAAGTTGGTTTTGGCCTTGTTTTTGAGGATGGAGTTGGTTTAATATACAAATCTTTAGGCCTGAAAACATCCTCAGAAGCCGGTGCCTGCTCAGTGGCTCCGGACCCATCTAAGGGAGAGACATCCACTGGTCCAATACTTGAAGTGTCCCGCAGCATACCGGACTCCGAATAGGTCTCGGTAGAGGCCTGCGAATCAAAAATAGCGGGCATCAGGGAATGCGAAAGTGCCTCACCGAGTACCGGTGACTGTCTTAGGAGAAGCTTCGTCATCGGTTTTGGACCTCGACGGTCTGTCTCTGTCTTTACCCTTGCGCTTTTTGTGAATTCCGGTAGTCTGATTGCTAACCAACGACATTTCTGGATAGTTAAATCTTGAGCCAAAATATTTAGATGTAAAAATATACCGATGCTTAATAGTGCGTTGGTTAAATTTAGCACAAAACCGACAGCAAGGCACGTTGTGGTCTGAGCCTAGGCAAGAAATATAGTACAAATGAAAATCCTTATGAGGTATTTGCTTCCCACAAGTAATACAATTATTAACTTTTAGTGACATCGGTAAGGAGCAAGAAAAAAAATTTCTCCAACGGGGTACTTAGCTTTAGGTTGAAGACTTCGGTTCTGAAACTCGAAAATGAAAATTGCTGGAATTGGCCGACCAGCACTTGCGAACTGCTTCTGCTTCGGGCAGCAAGAAAAACTGATTAAAATGGCATTGGCTGCATGTTTTATACCCCTGACTACCTGATGTCATGGAAGAAGAGACAGCAACCGACGGAGGACCCAAGACTTTGCTATTCAGGCCGACTGAGGGCAACCTACCAGCAGATTACCCAAATGTAATGACTGCAACAGTGAAACACAAAGAACATCTGTTTTGAGCAGATGGAATGTAAACCGCAAGAAGAGTCACCTTGTACTGAGTTGACAATTCCCATACCCTGGGGGCTAACCTGCAAAGAAGTTAAGACTTTGCCCCCCCCCACCTTGTTTATATACCAGAGAACAGTGGTGTCATCTGTGAATATTTTCAGAGGACCTGGTAGAAAGAGAGGATGAAAGGCCTGTACAGCTAGAATCAAGAGTTCTCACTTCCTTGATGTTAATATGGTGTCTCCTTTGGCAAGGGGACCAAAGGCCCTGAACTTTCTTAGAAGCAAATGTTGCCCCCCACCCTATGTCTGAGGGTCAGTGAACAGACGCTGCGATGTCTGGGGCCAAAGAGGAGGAAGGCCAGGATTCACAACAAGCTGTTGAATTCACCAAAGAAGCTCTGTTTTTAGGCAGGGAAGGAGAGGAATCACTAAATCTAGGGGGTGAGCATGCTGTGTGAAGACTGACTTTACAATGTTTTACAAAGGGCAGCATGGGAATAGTGGAAGTCATGAACCCTAGAAGTCTTAGAAACTCCCTGGCTGTAATGGATGGAAGAGGCAGAAGGTTTTCCAGAAATGCAATGAGGGACTGAACATTGTCCGTACGAAAAAAAAAAAAGATAAGGTCTGTCCTGAACCTGCACCCTAGGAAAATGTGATTCTACGATGGTATCAAAGGATTTTTTGAAATTTATGGTGAACCCTAGACTTTGAAGGCAATGAATGGCCATCTGCAAGCTTTCAGACAACTGTTCTGACTAAAGGAGCCAGGAAGAGAAGATCATCCAGGTAGGGATATACCCAGATACCCTGAACTCTCAAAGAAGGCAATCACAGGGGCCAAACATTTTGGGAATACCCTTAGGGCAGTGGAAAGACCAAAAGGCAAGGCAGGGAACTGAAAGTGCAAAGAACCCACAGAGAAACGTAGAAATTTATTGTACAGAATATGGATGTGAATGTGTAGATAAGGAGCTTTGATGTCCCGAGAGACCATGCAAGACTGAGGTGAAATCAGAGGAAAGAGGTTTTGTAAAGACAGCATGCAGAAAGATGGCACTTCTAGGAAAGTGTTTAAGTGGAAGTGATCTAGGATTGGTCTCAAGGACCATCTTTTCTGGGAACCAGAAACATCCTTGAGTAAACCCCCCCTGCATCTCTGATCCATTGGTATTATTCTGAATTGTCTCTTGAGAAAGTAGCCGAGATAAAACCTCTGGAAACAAATTCAGTTGACTTGAAGGGGGCTGTGGAATTCCCATGAAAGGAGGAAGAATTTTCCAAGTCATGAAGCATCCCTTTTAGATAACAGATAGAACCCAGGAATCTTGAGTGATGCTTGCCCAAAGAGGGTTAAGACTTGGAATAAGCTGCTGGTAGTCACAGAGAGCTGCACCTGGCTTGAAAGGGCTGCTGACTGGAAAGAGCTGAAGCAGTAGGTTTGGATTGGGGAGGCCTCCTAACAGATTTCCTAGGCCTGGAAGTAGAAGTAGAGGAGCAAACTGGTCTCCTAAGAAAAGATCTCTTAGGAGGAAAATTCCTATGGAACAGGAGAAACAAACAGGTGCTTCAAATCTTGTTTCCTTTTTTTCTCTTGCAGAGTCTTAAATAAGTCTGCAGCTGCAGAGCCAAAAAGAGCAGACTTATCCAGAGGTGTATCTAGCAGTTTTACTTTAATATTATCTGTCAATGGTTGAAGCCTCAACCAGGAATGTCTCCTAAATACAGAAACAGATGTAGCAGCTCTGGGTGATGCCTCAACAGCATCACAGCTGCACTTAATGGAATGTCTTGCTACTTGTGAAGAAGGTGTCAAAAGAAACTAAACCAGAGTTTTAATCCCAGTGTTTGGTAACTGAGCAAGAGCTTGAGAAGCCTGGGAAAGTAGAGCCAAGGAAAATCTAGACATATGGGTTTGATAATTTATTGTTCCGATACCTAAGGTGGAGGATGTGTAAACCTTTTTACCAAGTCTCTCCAGAATCTTGCTCTCCTAGTCAGATGGAAGAATTTTGGCAAAAGGAGACAATCAGGAAGACTTGTCAGAAGCTATGGAAACAGCAGCTGGATCATCCGAAGGACACTTACAGAGGAACTTGCAATCATCAGGCACCTTGTAAAATCTGTCTGGCCTCTTAGGGGCAGGAGCCTGGGAATCAGGGGCCTTTGAAGAAGAAACAAATGTGTCCAGAAAAGCTGGCAGTACTGCAGGCACTGCAGAAGGAACTTCCACATGCAAAATGTCATAACACCTTTTTTGCTCCTCAGAAATTTGGGAACAGTTCCATTTGAAAATTTTCCTCTTTGTTAATAGTTTCACCAAAATAAATCTCTTCAACTGGGGAAACCTCCCCCCATTAGATTCCTCCTCTGGAGATACATATTCAAGAGGAGATGTAATTTGTGTGGAATATGCTAAGGAATATTCATCAAAGGACGAGTCATCACCATCAGCAGAAAGAACCTGTTCCCCAACTCTCTGGACAGGAGAAGATGTAAAAGAAGGAACAGGAATCACAGAGGAAGGTTTTAAAGCCATCAGAGCATTAATTAAACCCTGAGAGAAAGCATCCCAGTCAGACTGTGGAGTGAAAGAGACCTGAGATTGTCTCATCTTTTGTTTTTTCTTTACTTGCATTCCTTAGTGGGTACCTCATCGGAAGCCGCTAGATAATCCGACCTAAACACGTCCTCAGAGGCAGTGCAGATGTCTGTTTTGGGGGACAAGAGGAACAATGGCTCACTGTGCTTGAGGGTCCCAGGGACTTTCCTTCTACTTTAGCTAGGGATCAACCACAACCCATTCCGGATGACAGGACAACGCCCAGTTCCTCCAGATCACCTCATGCAGAAATGCATGTAAAGAAGAAACAAAAGATGAGACACTCTTGGGTCTCTTCCAGAGAGGCTTTGCCGATAGGGCCTGTAGCTCAGAAATTCTTTTAAATGAAGTAATAGCTATTAAAAAAATGGTTTCCCAAGAAAGATACTTCGTATCATATTTCTCTGCCAGTTCAAAAGGCTTCCGAGTTATGCCTTGAAGTATCAGAGTAAGGTCTTAAGGAATAGAAGGGTCCTTTATCGGGGGTCTGAAGAAAAAATGCTTTTCCTGAAGCCAATTTGGATGAAGTCAGAGAAAAAGATTTGTTTCCAGAACTGAAATTTGAAATCTCTGCCAACTGAAGTTTAATAGTAGAGAAACTAGCTCCTCCTTTAAAAAGGAGTGTGAAAAAGGGTTGATATTCTGGTCAGAGGCACAAATAGAAAATCTTTTCCATTTGCTTTTGGAGACTTTCTTGGTAGATGCTTTCTGGGAAGCCAAGGTAATATTGCCAACTGGGGTAGAAAGCCTGGCCTGTCTAACTATTATCGGAAGTGTAGAAACCATGTGGTTAGCTTGAGGGTGTGGAGATTTGGATGTTGAATTCTCAATGGGTGAGACAGGAGATCCTGCGTGGGTTCCAGTATCCATGGAGGATATCACAAGTGAGACCGTAGAAAGGGGAACCATACCTGCCGAGGTCAGAAGGGGGCAATATGGATGACTTGAGCTTTTCTGCCTGCTTGTTTTCTGTAAGAACTTTGGAATTAGAGGATGAGGAGTGTAGGCATATAGGTGAACCAGGGGCCAATTGTGAATCAGCACGCCTCATGGTAACTTCCCAAGAGGAGGGATCAGAGTGAAGTACTTGCTGCATTTGTTGTTGAAGGGTGAGGCAGACAGGTCCCAGCAAGGCTGGTCCCAGCAGCTGAAGATCATACTCTGTACAGATTGATTGACAGATCACTTGTAAGGCATCAAAATGGATCCGCCGAATCTGTCTGTTAGCAAGCTGCTTTTCCCCAGGATGTGTGTTGCAATGAGAAAGTGGTGTGAAGTGATCGCCCATTCCCAAACCCTCATTGTCTCTCTGCACAGTGAATAAGATCGGATTCCTTCTTGCTTGTTGATGTACCAGACTACTGACATGTCTGACATGTTGTCTGTTTAAACTGCAATAGTCCCCAGTGGGAGAACGTGTTGAAATGCTTCCAACACTAGGACTGCTCTCACATCTAAGACACTGATATGCAGTCTGTGAAGGGAACCACATGTCTTGCACCATCTTTCCTAAGAAATAACCCCCTCACCCCAGTTGGGAAGTGCCTGTGGTCAATGTGGCAAATGGGGATGGAAGGATGGAACAGTCTGCCCAGAAAAAGATCATTGGACTGAAGCCACCAACATAAAATGTTTGCAGATTGGAGAGAGTCTTATGAAAAAAGATAGGGTCTGATAAAGACCACTGTGTACCTCCAAAGTCCACTGAAGAATGCAGAAAAATAATTCTGCTAAAAGGACCAGAAGTATTTCAGACATCAACTCCAGAGCTTGTAGTACTAATCTTGCTGGTGGAGAGGGTGAGAAAGTATCGACCGAACCTGAAGTCTTAAAAGATGTGATGTGATAGAGACATAAGGAAGCCACCTGATTTGTAGTGTTCAAAAGAGTCCCTATGAATTCCAGGGTCTGTACCAGGACTAAGTTTGACTTGACAGTTTACTGAGATGCTTAAGATATTGAAAACCTGGAGCAAATAGTCCCTGGCTTGTATACGTTAATGCTTGAATGGGGCGGTGAGGAGCCCATCGTTAAGAAATGGAAGCACCTGGAATCCTTCTAGTCTCGAGGGAGCTGCCACTACTGCCACGCACTGGTAAAAACCCTGGGGGCTATGGTGAGTCCAAAGGGCAGTGCTCCGAATTGGTAATTATTGGCTCCAGGCTAAAAGTGTAGACGTCTCCTGGATCACCTGTCTATTTTTATCTGATGATAAACATCCTGGAGATCTCTAGAGCACATCCAATTTGTCCTTGCTTAGAGAAGAGGCAGGATGGACTGAACTTATCTGGTTGGGTGGGACCTCTTGGATAACTTTTTTCTGTAGTAGCTTTTGTATTTCTTGTGCTGCATCCTTTCTCTGACTGGGTGGAATGTCAGGAAGTTTCTTATTTGAGGAGGAGACAGAGGAAGGGAAAATGGTATGCAGTAAACTCCAGATATGATTCTTAGCAACCATTAATCTGTTGTAATATCTGTCCAGGAGTCTAGGGGCAAAGAGAAACAACCCCCAACTGCCTCCAGAGTTGGACAGTCGGGCAGCACTTCAGGAGCAGTGATAGGGCCTATAGGAAAAGGAATCTTTAAAGCCCTGGTTCTGTGGGCTCTCTCTGCCTCTAGGGCAATGTCTACCATTAAAATTTCCTCCTCTGCCTCTGGAGGAATTATCCCCATCTAAGTCCTGGAAAGGTCCCGGAGATTTTTGGAACCACATCTTACCACACCTCAGTGGTTTCCAAATAAGGTCCGTTGAGGATTAGAAAACTTAATTCCTATGGCAAACTGTCTTTCCTCTTATTCGCTTGTGGTTTAGCACGTCCTTAACAGATGGCCCAAACAAGGAAGTGCCAAAGGGGGCACTGACAAAGGAAGTCTTGAAGGGCACCATAAAATCGCACAGCCACAACCAGGCATGTCTCCTTGTGGCTATACCTGAACTGGCTGCTCGTGAGGTACCTTCCACTGCATGGGAGATCAGCCTCATCAATGCATTTGAAATGGACAGTAGAGTGGCCAGTTGAGAAGTCTTTTTGAAAATCCTCAAAAGATGGAGTCCAAGAGAGTATTTGATAACTCCTTAGTCAACTCTCTCTCTCTAGCAAAGTGAAAGTGCCAAGTAGTTTAGAGACCTTAGCATGAAAGTAGCTGAGGTGAACACTCGCTTTCCAAATCTGTCCATCACTCTTCGACACCCTGTTTGCAGGATGGACAGAAGAGCTCTAACTCAGCTAGCTCCTTCTTGGTGGCTGCCGCCACCACCACAGCATCAACTGGGACACCCTTGCTCCAGTGGGGTCTATCAGCAGGAGGGGCCAGAATTTTGTCCGGGCGCTAGGGAACAGGTTCGACAGTGTCCGGTTCCTTCCAAGCCCAGTGGGAAACCAAGTCAATCAGTTCATCTACTGGGGGGCACCCAAGACGTAGATGGTCCAGAACCGAAAGCCTACAGAAACACTGCCTCTTCAGGAGAAGGAGACTGGGAAGGCCGGCCACCCTTCTGTCTGACGATCTCAACAATATTTCCAAAGGAGATGTCATCAGTTGGTGATATGGGGGATCCCGTTCCCTCATCAAAATCTGTCTCTTCTGTGAAAGACTCCATGGGCAAGTCTACGTGTCTCCTCTTGCATGTCCCATGGTGTCTCCTCTTGCATGTCCCTCTTCCAAGGAACTTCCTCCATGGGATGTTCGGGAGAGGTGTCAGAAGGGCGGAAATTCCTCTAGAGGAACTGCCTGGAGAATTCCCAGAACTAGCTAGTCCCTGTGGGATAGGTCTGATGGGCCCAGAGCTCAGAACCAAAGATGAGTGGGGGTGGAGGGGTAGGATCCAAGACAAAAAGAAGACAGTTCTCCGTGAAAGGAGAAAGCCCTTTCTTCCACCTTGAAAGCCGAAGGACCAGGGGAAACCCCTCCCTCTCTCCCCAAAACCGAAGCCTCCAAAGAAGGTAGGTCGGCGCCACCCCCGGAAATGGTCAGATCCTAAATTTTTTGGATCTTTTTAAACGGCTCCAAAGAAGGTCTAGGAGACTTTGGTTGAGACCTGCTTATGGTTTCCAAAGAAACAGACTAATGGTTTGGGAGTTTGAGCCCCAGAAGAATCAGGCAAGAGACCTAAGTATCAGTTTGTTGTGCCTGTTGGCTAATGCTTTGGAATTAAAGGTTAATGGAATTAAAGGTCAAGCACACTGAGCAGGCAGTGTTGAGGTCATCATATTCTAAGCAATAAATGCACTTCTTGTGAGCATCCGAACTGGGGATCTTATGCTCACATGAAGTGCATTTCTTGAACCCTCTCGGTTTCTCTAACATAGTGGAGAAAGGGCAACAGAGTAAGCTGTACAATAAAACAAGAACCAGGAAGAAAAAGGGATAGAAGTACCAGCTATGGTATGTTACAAAGACCTAAATAAAACATGCCAACAATGGTGTTTGACAAAACTACAGAAGTAGAAGAGAAACTATACAGTGCAAGAAAAATACTAACTCCTTTACACCAGCAAATGCTCAGAGGGAGGAAAAAGAAGTAAAATGGTAGAGCAGAAAGAGAGGAAATTGGAACAGAAGGACTATCCAAAAAATTTACCCAAAAAACAATCACTTAAAGCTTGACAGTGGAACCTACATCTAACCACGATGGTGGAAAACGAGTTCTAAGGTGTTGGGGAAAGAACAGAGTTTTATGGGTAGAGAGGAGCTCGAATGCTGGAAATGAAGTCTAGTGTATGCAGCCAAGTCAGATTTGAGGATCGGATCCAAACCCATTGGTGAGGAAGAATGAAAAGGACAACATCAGATTCAGGAGGTTTCATACGGAGTTTTACACCAACTAAAGTGCTGTTTAGATTCATAAAAGGTCAGGAATACACATCTGACATATCACTACACTATTTTTTCAAAAAACATAACGTAGAGCAGGAAATGAAAATGACAGTGTCGTGTAAAAAGGTATGCAGACATGTGACCTACCCTAGTCTAAGGATGTAATTTGTTATGGAAGACGGACAGGACTTGGGCTAGTAAAGAACCTTGTGAAGATATATGCTGTTTAGAAAGGATGAGACAAATGGGTATGTCTAACCCTCAAGAGCCAGTGGCTCACACAGTCTAACTGGAACAGTGAAACAAAAGCTGTGGACACACCATCAAAACTCAGCCCTTCCAAAACAATCAGCAACAAAACAGACTTGAAGGGTCAGGTCAGACCTATGAATAACGAATTTGCAATTTGCCCATGACCCAAACAACAGAATGCGCTTTATAACAAAGTAATTCTGGAAAAAAACACTGCTAGAATGAGACCTCATCACAAGGGACTAAAAAATAGCTGCTAGGAGCAAAATATAACCTGAGCATCAAGCAAAGCCACATGTAAAAAGCAAAGCACATTTCCCACACTTTAAAACCATTTTGACATAGAATACAGTTAACAGAATAAGCTGCCACTTCAGTCATTGAAAACCCACTAACCAACTAGTTTTTCTTTTCTGTTTTTCATCTGAGCCCATGGCTCTGACTTCCAACCTGCCACCCTGCCTCATTCTTCCAGTTAATCTTAACAGACTAGAATAAGTGGAGCAACAACTGCAATCAAACAGTGTTTTGTTATTTTTACTTTTTTGCAAAACCTTTCACAAGCAGGATGGGTACTGCACTTCAGCACAACATTCTCCATGAGCCCTATATCATCTCAATATGTGCAATCAAATAAATGTTAACCAGATTAACCCCCCCAATTACTGGAGATGCCAGAGCCAGAGAGCCACTCCACTACAGCTGCTCAAAGTGGTTTAGATCTGATCTACACTTGTACAAACTATTCCCCAGGTGCAATCATTTCAAAGTAGAGGTCACTGCCTGCAGTTAGAGATCTAGGAGCATTTTCTGCCTCTTCACAAATGAAGACCCTTATGATGCTCAGGTATCATTCTGAATTCTGGTCTCAGACAGAACTTCAACGGTGTCATGTTTTGTTTTTTTTTACCCCCCCCCCCCCCCCAGAAAACAGGCAAGCATGCAGAACCTCGCCGTTCACCCCTTCCTCCAAACCAGCTCCAGCAGGTGCCTAAGTTAAGGCTCATACATGGACCATGGTCAAGCCTTTATCCTTTATATCAACACTGCTGGATTAATCTTATTAAGCCTTTCAAAGTTTTTAAAGATGAAGTTTATGACTCAAAAGCAGTGGTGACAATGCAAAGCACGTGTTCTCAATGTGTACCTTCCCAGTGACTATTTCTCCATCTGCTAGTAGCACTCCACTGCACAAGTAAAGTCTGATGCCCCTTTCCTTGCGACAAGTGTGCAGTTAAACAAAATATTCCATACGAGATCTATCTGTGCCCCATACAACAGAAAGATATACATAATGTTAAAGGATCATCCAGGATAATGTGCAACATCACTCTGCTAGTCTTTGCCATTGTCATCCCATAATGAAAAGTAGAACTCACATTCACCTTACTTGCTGACAGTCCCTAAAGTCTTCCCTTCTGTTCAAGCCCCTCTCTGTATATTGTTATTTGGGATTCTGTGACTCAAATAAAACTGTATTCTCCTTTGCTCTTACAGTCCCAAGATGCTGCTACTCATTCCAAGGTTTTTTTCCACATCTTATGATCTGTATGAATTTTCAAGCTGTACAGTATTGTTAGCAGGACAAAATTCCAATGCTTAAGAACTTGTGCAATACACAACTTACCTCCCTGCTGCTCATGGCATCAAGACTTTGACTCTATGACCATGGCTTTATTTACACATAGGGAATATGGAGTCTTTGACTTGTTGAAAGAAAACTATGCACAATCCCACCAAAATTCTACCATACTGCCCAAAAAATTTCACTTAATTGTGACTTGGTGAATGTTACTTCCAAAATAAATGAATAAATACATAAATAAATATAATAAAGATAAAAGATTCTGGCATTTTGTCCATTACTAACGACATGATCTGGGTCTATAATAACAAAAGAAGAATCTACCACTCATTTCCAGTTCTGTGAATTTCTGACAGAAATGACATTAACTTTTGCTGCTGCTTCTCCTAAGATTTTGACACTCCATGCTGCTACTCCTAAGATTTTGACACTCCATGATTATATCTTAACACCATAGGTTCATAGGTTGGTACTAGGCTATCGGTCCTAAGGGCTATGCAAGCCTAGCCATAATAATTCCCTGGAAATTTTTTCCCACAATATTTACTTCTCTGGGCCCCTCTGTCTAGCAGGGCGACAGACATGATCCCCGGGGTGAATTTCCTGTCTCCCATCCAATCATCAAGGTTCCTTTTGAAGAGGGCCAATGAGGTGCTCTGCTTGACATGTATGGGCAGTCTATTCCAGAGTATGGGGAGTCTCTGGGTCAGGAACCTATCCCTCCAGCATGTTTTGTTCATTGTGATAAGGTTTAGATCCCTGAAGCGTGTGGCTCTGAGGGATTGGGATTTCTTTAAGTGGAGCATGTCCAACAGCTCAGGGTTTGACATGGCCTTGTATGTTAAGCAGAGATCGCCTCTGAGTAGACGATATGCCACAGAGTATAGCTGGAGTTTTTTTTAGACGGTCAACATATGGCATCTGCTTTAGGCCTGTGATTCTTTTAGTGAGGTATTTCTGTGGCCTTTCCAGCTGTTGCAGATGTCTTGTGAGGTACATACCAAATGGGGCATTATACTCTATAATGGGTCTAATGAGGGATGAGTACAGTGGGACAATGACCTCCTTTTTTCTGGATGAAAAGCACTTAGTGATGAGGTGTGCCACGTAGAAGGATTTCCTGACTGCTGTGGCGATGTGGTTATCGAAAGTGAGACCACTGTCCACTTGTGTCCCTAAGTCTCTCATCACACTTTCGATGTTTAGTGTCCTGCCACCTATGTGGTAGTTCGTGGGTACATGTTTTTTTCCCAAAGGGGATGACTATACATTTCTTGGCATTAAGCTTGAGCCCATGGCTCTGGCACTAGGCATCTGTTTCTGTAAGGCCCTTTTGTAGAATATCCACATCATTTGGGGATTCAATAATTGCTCCAAGTTAGCAGTCATCTGCAAACTTTGTTAGCCAGAGTCCCTTAGTGTTGGCCTGTACTTCAGAGTAGTAGATGCCAAACAAGAGTGGTCCCAGGACTGAACCCTGAGGTACTCCACTTGTCTGGAGCTGGATTTGGAGTCGGCTACTTTTACAGTCTGGGTTCTGTCAGTAAGCCAGTTGGCAACCCATCGAGTGACGTAGGGATTTATGCCCAGCTTAGTAAGTTTATCTATGATTCCAGAGTGGAGGATGGTGTCAAAGGCCTTGGCAAGGTCCAGATAGGCTGTGTGGACCTCCTTACCCTCGTCCACAGCTCTGGAGACCGATTCAAAGATGTCAATCAGATTCAAGAGACAAGATCGGCCCTTCACAAACCCAAACTGGGTGGGGTCCAGTGTCTGGAGGTTGCCAATGTCTTTGTTTATAAGTTCCATGATAATGCGTTCCATGCCCTTGCAGATCAGGCTTGTCAGACTGATGGGACGGTAGTTCCTAGGATCCAAGATGGATCCTCCCTTGTGGATCGAGATAACTGTAGCTGTGAGGTGCGGCTATGATTAAACATGACACTTAGGTGGGTTGCCAGTTCATTTTGTAGTTCATGTAGTACACAGCCTGGGATGTCATCTGGTCCCATGGATGCTGCATTCTTAGCTTTGAAGAGTGCTGTTTCTACCTGTGTGGCTGTGATTATCGGAATTTGGCAATCTTTTGGTATTGAGATGGGCCCTTTAGGGGGTGAGAGGGGAGTGAAGTTGGCACTAAATCGATCTGCCAGGAAATTGGCAATATCCTTGGGATCAGTATATTTAATGCCATTCTGTTGTAGCTCAGAGCAGATCTGAGCATTGCCATTTAGATTCTTGACATAACAATAGAATGCCTTGTGGTTGTCTTTGGAATCTTTGGCAATTTTATTTTCGTAACTAGCGTTTGAGGATTTTATGAGGGATCTCAGCTTCTTACTCAGGCTGAAGAGGGAGTTTTTTTGCATCCTGGGATTTTCCTCTTTTCTGCAACAGTTTCTTCCTTCTGTTGTATAGTTTGTTTATAGCAGGGGACCACCAGATTGGCTTCCTTTTTTTGGAGAAGAGCATCTTGGTTCTATTTGGGATGGCACGATTCATGCACGAGTGGATGTGCTCGTACAGTGCCTTAGTGTAGGATTCTGCAGTCGAACTTCCAGATCCCGTCTGCGTGGGTGTTGTGAAGTTTGTCACTCCTGACTTCAGTAGCATGAAGTTGGCTTTGGAGAGTTTTTTTAAGGAGGCTTCCTTACTGGGGGTGGGGGTGGGGGTGGGGGTGGATGTGGATGTCAAGGGTGACTTGCTTATGGTCAGACCTGACCAATGAGGGGGTGACCATTGGTGTGGAGCATCTATCTCCCATGCTGGTAATGACCAGGTTTAGGATACTGGAGCCCCTGGTGGGACAATGGATTAGTTGATCCAGGGCGTTGGAATTTATGAATTCCAAGAACCGTTGGGAAAAGGAGTTGGTACCAGAGTAGTTTTCCCAATTAATGGCAGGGTAGTTTAAATCACCTAGTATTAAGGTGTTTGGTTGTATCTTAATATTTTCCAGTATGTTTAGGAAAGTAGTGAGAATCTTGGGGTATGGTGGGGGATCTATAGCAAGCTACAATTTGGACTGCAGTCTTACCTAGTGTTAGTTGCACCTGGAGAATTTCAGATGCATTGTGTTGGGCAACTAGCCTGGAGGTGTGAATATCCTTGGTGAATATGGACACTCCTCCACCTTTAGTATTTCGGTCTTGGTTTTGTGGCCGAAAAGTGTGGTAAGAATTGTAGCCTGGTATTGCAGGGGTGCTCTCTGGAGCCTTGAACAAGGTCTCAGTCATTGCACAGATATCGATGTTCTCCATTTTTAGGAGTGCCTCGAGAGAGTGCATTTTCATTCATTCATTCATGCATTCCCTTCCTCTCCTTACAATTACATCCTTATACCTATATTCGTCTGTGGGGAGTTCCTCAAGTAGACCTCTCTGCCTCCCCTCTGAACAATCAACTGGCAAAATATTTTTCCAAGACTCCATGCAAGAAGGCCTGGAAGACAGATGGCTTTTCTCTAATTTGGACAGGAATGTTCCTGTATGCCTTTCCAGTAATATCCAGGGTACTTCTGAGGATACATAAAGAATCCCTCCCCCAAGATCACTGTGGTGATTCCCTTCTAGCTCAGACAACCATGGTTTTCCCTTCTTTTGGAAATGGCCAGGGGCAATTACCACAAGTTTCCACACAGAATGGATCTATTCACACAAGAACAAGGTGTTTGATGCACCTTGACATCAATCAACCTCAACTGACTGGATGATATGATCTTAATGACTTTTAGACAGCTGTTTCTGGAGAGCATGCAGCAAGTACTAATGGTGGCAAGAAAGCCAGCTACTAGAAAATCATGTATTACCAAATAAGGTTTTCTAATTGCAGCCACAACATAATCAGCACCCATCCAGGCCTGGCTAGATGTTCTCGGGTTTTACAATATTTGTCCTGTGGCCTTTCTTATTCCTCTATCAAAGTTCATTTATCTTCCATTTCAGCATGTCTGCCCATAGTTCTTCCTATTTCAAGGCAGTCGCATGTAAAAATTTTCCTAAAAGAAGTTTGCATAAAAGGCCTCCAAGTAAACTGATGGCCCCTCCTTGAGATCTTAATTTTGTGCTAGAGAAACTAACACTTGCTCTATTTGAACCAGTTAATCTGGCTGACTTGACGTTCTTAACATGGAAACCGGTTTACTGATTATTCTGACCTCTACAAGAAGGGTATTTGAGTTGCAAGCTCAACCCTAACTTATTTTCCACAAGAACAAGGTTTCTTTGAGAATGAATCCATCTTTTATGCCTAAAGTGGTATCCAAGTTTACTTTAAGTCAAACTATCCATCTCCCATTTTCTTTCCTGAACCTAAAAATGAGAGAGAAAGGATACTTCATACCTTGGATGTCCATGAATAACTCGCGTACTGTCTTGACAGAATTAAATCTTTCCGATCATTGGATCGATTGTTTATTTCTTGTGAAGATAAAAAGGGACAACCAGTGTCAAAACATACTATTTTCAACTGGTTGGCTAAGGCTATTACTTCTTATACTCACCATGACAAATCTATTCGAGGTAGGGTCAACACCCACTCTACAAGGATCTTGGCTTCTTCTATGACTTTTCAGAAAGAGTTGAATTCTAGAAGCTGCTACTTGGTCCTCTGTACAAACTTTTACAAAGCACTCTAAGCTGGATTCCATTTCTAGGTCGAGACCATGCTTTGCCAGGACCACTCTGCAAGGGCTCCTGGACCATTATCCTTCAATTTCCCAAATATAATTAGCGAAAGAAAGTTACTGTTTGTCATTTTTGCATTTAAGTTACCTGTAACACATTGCATTTAAGTTACCTGGCACTTGCTCACTAAAGCAATTATATAAGTCAGTACTAAAAAATTAAAAGCACTACACCCTCACACACTTCCCTTGAGTACCGTGTTCCCCATTGGCTCTTTATTTCAATTATAAAGGAATTCCCAATACTATTCTAGCATGTCCAAAGATCAGTTGTCAATCTCCTCTCCGGTCCAGCTGGTGAATCTGGGAATCTTGAGGCAATGTTACAACTGCCTCATGTACACAGACAACCCTCTCCTCCCAACAAATTCCAACACATGAGAGATGCAAAGTACAGTTTTGTACCTACCATAAATGTAGATGTTCGAGTGCTAATACAGCTGCAGTCATAACACATGGGTTATCCTGCCGTCAGGCAGGTCCTCGGTCAGCCGAATTCCAAAGTCTAGGTCCATTTTCTTCAGTTTTTCTTGCCCCAGATGTCAGGTGCCCCCAGAAGGAAGGCAAAACATAAATTTATGTAATAATGCAAAGTAATATAATCAAAAAACAGTACTTGCAAGCAAATACACCATAAAAGAATACCCCAATCAGGTTGTATGAGGAGGTGTTTGTCATTAGGCCTGTCCAAAGAGGGGGAAGAGGGAGGGAAACCTGGACTGCAGCTGTATTAGCACTCCAACATCTACATTTATGGTACGTACAAAACTGTACTATGTTCATCGTGCATACAGCTGCAGTCATAACAGATGGGTAGAATCCCAAAGCTAAAAAGGGGTGGCAGGCACTAAGTGGAACTAGGAGGAGCAAGGATGCCCTGCAAGACTGCTATGGCAAAGCCCGCTCTAGATTTAGAGTATAGTGGTAGGTGATAGTGCTTGGAGAAAGTATGCACAGAACTCCAAGTGGCTGCTTCCAAAATATCCTTGGTAGGAACCCCCCCTGAGGAAAGCTGCAGAGGTAGCTGTGGCCCTTGTGGAGTGAGATCTGATGTTTGTAGGCACAGCTTTTCCATTAAATGAATAACAAAAGCGTATGCAGTGGGCTATCCATTTTGAGATTGTCTGTTTGGAAATAGCCTTTCCTTGAGCACCTGTAGCATAGGACACAGAGTTGCTCTGATTTTCTGAATGGCTTTGTCCTGTCCAAATAATAACGAAGCTGTCTGTGAATGTCCAAGGAATGTAGTAGTCTCTCCCCTTTGTTTTGTGGATTAGGATAAAAAGTAGGTAAGTGGATAGCCTGATTCAAGGCTACACTGGATACTACCTTTGGCATAAAGGAAGGGTTGGTTCGTAAGGAAACTCTGTCCTGATGGAAATTGATGAAAGGTTGCACAGCCATGAGGGCTTCTAGTTCCGAAACCCTGCGTGCTGAGGTGATAGCCAGAAGGAAGGCTGTTTTCCATGACAAATATTGCAGTTCTGTTGAAGCAGCTGGCTCAAATGGAGGCAGGGTCAATTTTTCTTAAATGAAATTGAGGTCCCAAGCAGGTACTGGTTGCTTCCTTGGGGGTTTTATATTCTTAGCCCCTCTGAGGAACTGTCTTAAGAGCGGATGAGAGAATAAAGGAGGATCAGTGTTGTACTGTGCAGAAATGGCTGAAGCATGGATTTTGATGGAGGAGAATGAAAGTCCACTGTTTAGCATCTCAGCTAGGTATTGTAATATTTGAGGTAAATTCAGTATCTCAGGATTCTGTCCCTTTTTCTGATTCCAGGCCCAAAACCGTTTCCATTTGGCGGAGTAGGCTTTTCTAGTAGAGGGCCTTCTGGCCTCCAAAATGACATCCTGCAACTCCTTGGAGAGGAGGGTCTGTTGGGAAATCAAGGAATCCTCCATGCGGCTAGATTGAGTGTTTTCAGCTGACTGTGAAGAATTTTGAAGTTGTGCTGGGTCAACAGAAGAGGAATTAGAGGCAGGATCCATGGTGGGCAATGCGTCAGGCTCCTCAGGAGTGGGTACCAGTGTTGTCTTGGCCAGTCTGGAGCAATGAGAATCATCTTTGTTCTGTCTGCTCTGGCTTTTAGTAGAACTTTGGGCAGCAGAGGAAGAGGTGGAAAGGCATAAACTGTCAATGTTGTCCAGGTGAAAGACAGTGCGTCCACTTTCCAGGCCTGTGGATGAAAGGTCCTTGTGCAGAATTTTTTCAATTGGTAATTTCTGTGGGTAGCAAAGAGATATATGTCTGGCCTTCCTCATGCTTGAATTATCTTTGCAAAAACTTGAGGATGCAACTTCCATTCGTGTGTCATATTTCTGCTTAGGTTGTCTGCCAGCGTGTTTTCCTTGCCTGGCAGGAATTGTGCTTGAAGTTGGATTTGTAATTCCAGAGCTGTGTTCCATAGAGACATGGCTTGCCTGCACAGGGGGTATGAATGGGTTCCTCCCTGTGTGTTTATGTACCACATCACTGTGGTGTTGTCTGTCCTTATCAATAGCTGGCCTGGATGCAGTAGGTCTTTGAAGGCCATAATAGCATTTTTTTACTGCTAGCATTTCCTTTTGATTGATGTGTAGGTGTTTTTCTTTTTGGGACCATTTGCCCTGAATGCACTGATCTGTCATGTGCGCCCCCCCAGGCGTAGTCCGAGGCGTCTGTTGTGATGATTTGATTTGCTTGAGGCATGCAGAATGAGAGACCTATGTTTCTTTGGCATGCTTGAGCCCACCACAGAAATTCCTTTTGGAGACGTGGAATGAGTGGTATAATTGTTTCCAAACTGTGGCTGTGTTGAGACCATAAGTTTTTTAGGTACCATTGAAGTTTCCTCATATGCAACTTTGCACATGGGATTAGCAGGATGCAAGATGCCATGAATCCCAGAGCCTGTAGGATTTTCCTTGCAGTCAGCCTGGTGAAGGTTGCCATTTTTCTGAAGTATTGAGATAGTTGCCCTTGTTTCTCTGGCGTGAGGTAAGCCATCTAGGTGTTTGTATTCAAGCTGGCACCCAGGAAAATTATTGCTTGCGAGGGTATTAGTTTTGATTTCTTTTTGTTGACTGTGTATTCCAGAAAGTTCAACAACTTTATTACAAACGCCAGGTGTTTCAGAAGTAAGTGTTTGTTGTCCACTTGGATCAGGCAGTCATCCAAATATAGGTATATTTGTATCCCTTGAAGTCCGCAGAAGGCAATTACTGATGCCAGGCATTTCGTGAACACTCTTAGATAAGCCAAAGGGCAATGCAGAGAACTGATAATGGGTTGAACCTGCAAGAAATCTGAGGTATCTTCTGCAATCTTGTCTGATAGGGACATGCAGGTATGCCTCCTTGAGGTCCAATGTTACCAGTCAAGACTCCTTGCCCAGCATGGGAAGAAGCTGCTGTAATGTGAGCACCTTGAATTTTGGCACGACTAAATATGTGTTTAGGATGGATAGGTCCAAAATAGGTCTCCAATCTTTGTCCTTCCTTGGTACAAGGAATAGTCTGGAATAAAAACCTTGACCCTGTTCTTGTGCAGGTACCTCTTGAATAGCTTTCATGTCCATGAGTGCTGAAATTTGTTTTTGTGCCTCTGCCCTTTGATTTTGTGGCAGGTTTGGCATGCCTCGCATTTTTGGAATGGTGTGAAAGTGGAATCTGTAGCCTCTGTCTATAATGTCCAGGATCCATTTGTCTTTTGTGACAATATGCCAATTTTTTGAAAATAATGCCAGTTTTCCACCTAAAGGTGCTGCCATTAAAGCTTTGCTTGACATGCAAAGGGGAAAGTCATTGTGTCTGCTTTCTGAATGGCTGTGATCTATCCTCTCCACCTCTTGGTGTAGGTTGCTTGCCACTGACTGGCTCTAAATGATCCTTGAGATTGCCCTCTAGCCCTCGGTCGCCTGTATCTACCTCTTTGAGGTCTGTTCAAGGACCAATTTTTGAAGGCCAGTTTCTGGAGGTTGTACCTGTAGGAAATCTTTCACTGTTTGCATTGATCTTGCCTTTTCCTCCATTTTCTTTAATACCTCCTCAGCTTTAACACCAAACAATACATCTTTTTGAAGAGGTGCATCTAGTAATTTAGCTTTGACATGATCTGGTAAGGTTTGCTCTTTGAGCCAAGCATGTCATGACAGATCCTGTAACAGCAGCTCTACATGAGGCCTCTAAAGCATCAAAACCACATTGCAAGGTATGTTTACCCACTTGCTCTGCACTATGCAACAAATCCTGCAACTCCTTCAAGTCTGGTTGTTCAGGTTGTGATATTTTGCTTTTCAACTGAGATAACAAAAACTGTTGATACTTTAACATATGGAACTGACAGTTTAATGCCCTCATGGTTAAAGTGGCCGAGGTGTATACCTTTTCCCCCCACCTTTCTAAAGCTCTGGAATCTCTCTCTGAAGGTAATGGATTTTTGGCAGTGGAGGCCTTAATTCCCTTGGGACCCTGTGAAATAGTTTCTGGGTCAGCAGCATGGCTTTTGTATAGGAATTGGTGTGAATCAGGAACACGGTAGTACCCGTCAGTCTTAACTGGAGCTGGTGGTAAAGAATCTGGGTTAAGGCTGGCCTCTGAATTCACATCATCTAATATGTCTAAGACAGGAGGGATAGCCAGATGCCTGTGCTGAGGGAGCAAAAGAAAATCCCTGAGCCTTTTCTTGGAATCTGAGTAATCTTGGCCTTCCCAGTGGAAGTGTTCCCTCAAGGTATGCAAGGATTCCCCAAAAGAATAGTCCTCAGGGGGGGAGACAGAGGGAATAGACTCCTCCGCATCAGAATCTTCAAAAGGGGAGTATGAATATTCCTGGTCTTCAGAATGTTCTGAGGTAATGGAGGCCTGGTCCGAGGAAGGGTAGTCTTCCTCCAATCTGGGCCTTTTGTCAGGGGTTGAGAACCCTGATAAGAGTAATCAAATCCTCAGCCATTTTGAGCATCTGTTTTTTAGGCATGGGGCCTTGAGAAGGGCTCTGTGGAGCTTGTCTTTTAGTTTTCATGGCCGTTTTAGATTTTGTGTAAGCCTTAATGGAAAAGAAGAAGGCCTAAAGACACCTTGAGAGGTGGCAGGCCTGTCTAAACTCTGAGTTTCCGCCAAGAGTGGCGTTGGTATCTGTAGTCGGTGTGGGGCCGAGGAGCTTAGCACAGCAGACACCGCTAAAGCGTCATCGGTACTCAGGGGCTGCGTGTAAGCTTGCTGAGAACCGTGCACCTGTAGCGGCTTTAGCGTGGTGTCGGTAAAGTCGCGGACCTTTTACTCAAAACTGGAGTTAGAGTATCCGGCGACATAATGTAATTACATTTTTACCAAAATAGTGTTACTCCGATGCTTAATAGTGCTTGTTGAATCTAGCACAAAAGCGACAGGCGAGAGGCCGACGCCTTGGTCTGGGCCTAAGCAAGGAATGCAGAAGGAATGGAAATCCTTATGCGGTATTTGCTTCCACATGAAATGCAATTATTAACTTTGTCTGACATCGGTCTGAGGCAAGAAAAGTTTCCCCAAAGGGTACTTAGCTTTCAAGAAGACTTCAGTTGAAAAATATTCGTAATCTCAGGAGCTGGCCGACAGCACTGCGAAACTTCTTTCAGCTCGCTGGCAGCGGCAAGAAAGACTGAAGAAAATGGCATCGCTGGACCTAGACTTTGGAATTCAGGATAACCCATCTGTTATGACTGCAGCTGTATGCACGATGAACATCCATATAGCCAAACTGGAGGCTAAGCTCTCTCAACTCAGTACTGGCATAACCAGTCAGGAGGAGAAGGAAACCACACTCACTACAATTCCAGTCTCACATAGACCTACCACGACAGCAAACCAAACACAAACACAAAAACATACTCGGAGGTTCTAAATAAAAATCTGCCTAAGCAGCAGAGACCTCCAAAGCAGACACCCAAGCAACCGCTACCCCAAAACAAAACACGTGCAACACATAGCTCACAAAGCCAGTGTGCCAAACAGTCACAGCCCTTAAGGCTAAACAACACACCTGATACACTTGTAATAGGTGACTATTGTCAGGCACACTGACGTCCCGCTCACAAGGCTGAACAAGGAGAAGGTCACAGTGAGCGGCCTGTCAGGCGCTAGGATCCACCACATAACACAAGCACTCAGGTCACTCCAAGGCAAGTACAAATATGACTCAGTCATTGCCCATGCTGGTGTGAATGACCTGAGACGTACCTCCCTGGACTACATGAAGAGAGACATAAAGGAGCTCTCTGAGCATGTAGCCCAGGCCGGTAAGACCCTGACCTTGAGTAGCATCTTACCCTCACCAAGAATGATGCCACAATATGAAGACAAGATAATCAATTTCAACAATTGGCTTAAGTATTGGTGACATTGAAAGGGGATCCAATGCCTGTCAGCCTGGGATTACATGCTCGACAAGCCACAATGCTTCACTAGGGACGGCTTGCACCTGTCACCCCTGGGCTTTCGGATATGGCAAAGGCTCTTGCTACCCCATCGTGCCTTTTTTAGGCAAGGCTCAAAAGACAAACCCATCTCCATAGGTATCACAAGGGATAAGAAACTAAGAGTAATGCTACTCAACGCCAGAAGTCTAAACCTCAAGATGCACGCACTCGAAACTCTCCTTAGCATGCAGAACATAGATATCTGTGCAGTAACAGAAACCTGGTTCAAGGCTCCGAGAGCACCCCAGCACTACCAGGTTATACCTCATACCATGCTTTTGGCCCCAAAACCTGGACCAAACCACAAAAGGAGGGGAGTATCAATATTCAAAGATACCCACACCTCCAGGTTGGTGGCACAGCACGAAGCATCAGAGACTATCCATGTGCAACTAACAGTGGGTAAAACTGCCTTCCAGTTTATAGCCTGCTACAGACCACCCTCCCAAACCCAGAAACCCCACTCAGCCTTCCTGAGAACACTGGAAAATATAAAGGTCTCTCCAAACACCATTATATAGGGCGACTTCAACTACCCAAACATAGACTGGGAGCATTACTCTAGCTCCAACACCCTAGACCAAAGGTTCCTAGAATTTATAAACTCGAATGCTATGGAACAACTTGTTAGCACTCCCACAAGAGGGGAAAAAATACTGGACCTGATCATCACTAACATGGGGACTCTATGCTCCAGACCAGAAGTGTATCCCTCACTGGTAAGATCAGACCATAAACTAATCTCACTGGATATTCACATCCCGACTCCACCCCCTGTCCAGAAAACCACAGTGAAAAACTTCTCTAAAGCAAATTTCAAACTCCTCAAAACCGAGGTGGAATCCTTCAAAGCCCCAGGGCCTGTGGAAACTACGGTCCAGACCGCAGAATCCTTTATAAACGCATTCTATGAACACCTTCAGGAATGCATGGATCATGCAATCCCAAATAAAACCAAGACCCAATCCTCTAAAGGCAGACGTCCTGTCTGGTGGACCCCAGCCATAAACAAACTATACAACAGAAGGAGGAAGCTACTACATGATAAAGCAAAATCCCAAAAAGGGAAGGCATCTCTGATCAGTATTAGCAAAAAACTACGGGCATTCATAAAATCGTCTAAGGCCAGCTTCGAGAGAAAAATTGCACAGGACACTAAGGATAATCACACGGCTTTCTTTAGTTATGCTAGGAACCTGGGTGGGAATTCCCAGATATGCTCAGAATTAGTCCAAAATGATAAAAAATACACCGAACCCACAGACATTGCCAACATCCTAGTTGACAGGTTCAGCACAAACTTCTCCCCCCCTCCCCACCAAAAGGGCAAATATCTATCCCAGCAGAGTGCTGCCCCTGACATCTCAGATGCTCAGGTAAGAGCCGCCCTCTCCAAAGCAAAAAACCCAGCATCAATGGGACCAGACAGTGTCCCGGGCTGCGTCCTACATGAACTCAAAGAAGAGCTAAACCCAAACATAAAACTACTGTTCAATCTCAACCTTACTGCAGGATATGTACCCAAAGAGTGGCGTACAGCAACAGTGGTCCCTCTCCACAAAGGTGGTGCCTCAACGGATCCTGGAAACTATCGCCCCATAAGCCTGACTAGCTTGGTCTGCAAAGCTATGGAAAGGATCATCATGGACCTCATAAAATAAAGATATTGGGGACCTACAGACTACACTGGATCCTACCCAGTTCAGCTTTGTTAAGGGCAGATCCTGCCTCTTAATCCTGGTCGATTTCTTTGAAACAGTCACTAAGGCCATTGACGAGGGGAAGGTGGTCCACACAGCCTACCTGGACCTCATAAAAGCCTTCGATACAATACCCCACTCGGGCATTATAGATAAGCTCACCAGCTTAAATATAAACCCCTATGTCACTAGATGGGTTGCAAACTGGCTCAAGGACAGAACCCACATGGTTAGAATTGCTGGAGCCATGTCAGACTCCAAACCAGTTACAAGTGGCATCCCACAAGGCTCAGTCCTGGGACCTCTCTTGTTCGGTATATATTTCTCGGAGGTACAGGCCAACATGGAAGGACTGTGGCTGACCAAGTTCGCAGATGACTGCAAACTGGGTGCCATAACCGACTCTCCAGCCAACACAAGCATCCTCCAAAAGGGCCTCATAGAAACAGACAACTGGTGCCAGAGCCATGGTCTCAAGCTAAATGCCAAAAAGTGTATAGTCATCCCTTTGGCAAAACAAAGTGCCACAAATTACCACATAGGTGGTAATCCATTAAGTACAGAAGAAGTAATTAGGGACCTGGGGACCCAAGTTGATAGCAATCGCTCATTTGACAACCACGTGGCCAAAGTGGTTAGAAAAACATTTTATATAGCCCACCTAATCATGAAGGGATTCACATCTAGATCAGGGAGGTCATCTTGCCTCTTTACTCATCCCTCATCAGGCCCATAATTGAGTACAATGCCCTTTTGGGATGTACCTTACCAGACACCTGCAGCAACTGGAAAGACCCCAAAAGTACCTCACCAAGAGGATCAAAGGGCTCAAACAGATGCCATATGCTGCCCGGTTAAAGAAACTCCAGCACTACTCAGTGGCATACCACCTGCTCAGGCAATCTGTGCTTGACATATAAAGCCATGTCCAACCCGAATTAATGGACATGCTGCACCTCAGAAAATCAAATCCCATCGAGCTACGCTCAAGAGACTTGAACCTCAGCACTGAAATAAATAGGACATGCTGGAGGGACAGATTCATAACCCAGAGGCTCCCTTCACTCTGGAATAAAATCCCAGTCCAGGTTAGGCAGAGTCCCTCACTGACTCTCTTCAAGAGGAATCTTGATGAGTGGATGGGAGATCATAGGTTTACCCAGGGTATCACTTCTGTGTCACTGTTAGACAGAGGCACAGTATACTAACCTCGGAAAAGGGCATAGCAAAATTAATTTAAAATGGGTGCCGAAAGCCAAACACACTCTGGCTAGGCTTACAAATGCCCTAGGGCAGATAGCTTAGTATGAACCTATGAAACTATGGTATTCTGCCCATACAGCTAAGGTTACTGCAGCAGTAATCAATATGAAGAACATAGCATAGTTGTGCAAGTTGAGCTTACCATAACATTAGATGTTCAAATGATCAGTGCTGCAGGTAGCTGCTCTCTCCCTCCATCCTCCTCTTTTTTATGCATTTCTTATGCCAGGGTGTGGACATTATTTCTTGTTATTCATAGCCTTGTAATTTCAGGGCTCAGCCTCCCTCTCCCTGCTGCTAAGAAAGCTCTGAAGGGCTTCATGCCCAAACTTGTCTTTTTGTCAGCTCAGCTTGAGCTGCTTGACAGTATGGGTGTGTGAAAGGTGCCGTGAAGCTTTGGAACCTGGTCAGCTATGTGACTATATCTCAAATCGAACATTTGTGTACTCACAGACTACATAATGCATACACATATGGGTCAGTACCGAACTGTTCATGCAAATTACCTTGCGATTCAGTACATCACAAAAATAACACCACAAAATAATTCATCCCACAGGAAACAAATACTGCACAACTGTTTTTACAGGAAGGCAAAAAACTCCCACACCCCACGTCTTTATGCATAAATACTCAGAATTCACACAACAGTGGAGATAAATGCAACCTTTCTGATATGCAGTTATCCAACCTTGATTGAAAAGTAGACATCAATGCATCTTACACAGTGATAATAAACCTATAGCTCCATGCACACTAACACACACACACGCACACATACACTTCAAAGAATGGTAATCAAAAGAGCAGCTCAAACAGATCATCATTGCCACTCTCTGACAAAGGCAAATATATATTTCTGTCCAGTTAACTACTTATCTGCACTCGCATTAAACCTGAACCACTGAAAATCTACATGTAGCACCTGGAAATTAAAAACATCAAACAGAACTCACATGTATAATTATAGCTTTTCCTCCTCTGTACTTCTAGGGCTGTCTCAATTAGAAGTCCTCAAAGGTGGAACTCCAGAGTGTACTTCCATGCTCTGCTTTCCCTCGAAAATCCTATAAGGGTTTTCTCACCTTAGAGACCAGAACTGTCTTGGTGCTGCTCTGACAAGACAACTCAACACTTACCTTTGGTAAGTCCTTAGGTGTGATTCTTTCTTAGCATCTTACATTATTAAAGTTATTTAACCTTAACGACTACTTACAGCTGCACTCACAATATTAATACGCAGTAGTGTGTAGCTGTTTGTAGCAACTTAAATCTGTATTACCCAACGTTCACTTACATTAATGCACATTCAAGAAAACTTACTAGGGGGCGTGGCCAAGGATGAACACAGGATAGCAGCAGATTTCTTCAGCTCCACCAATTTCATTACATTGACAGGAATTAATTCCTTAAAAAATTAATTCTTGAAGTAATTTTCTTTCTAAATATGTTTGTTTTATATAGTTCTTGAACTATATCTAAAAAAGAAAGGAAATCTTAATAATATTCCTGTCAGAAATTACTTTGGAAATTTTCCTGTCAGTTTATCAGTCTGAAATGAGTTCCAGTAAGACAAATTCTCAAGACTCCAGCATCAAGAAAGAACTTCAGTCTCTGATAATTATAGTCCAGCAACTTACTGCTAAGATGGATAAAATGGATACTAAAATAGACACTTTCATAGAAAAAACTACAAAACAAATAGACTTGTTACATATGGACCTGCAACAACAGAAGATCCAGATGACAGGCATAGAAGAAGCTGTGAATGACATGGAAAATAAAATACAAGAACAGGAAATCAACATTGAGTTTCTGCTGAAACAAAATACACATTTACAAACAAAGCTGGATGACCTGGAAAACAGATCTAGGCTCAATAACATTAGGATTTTTGGACTGCCAGAAAATATTGAAGGTAACAGTATTACTTTTTAACAACATGGCTCCCTAAAACTTTAGATTTACCAGAAGCATTCTCTTTTGGTATCGAAGAGCACATAGATCTATAGCTAATACTAACTCTAACAAAACTATCCTAGATCAGTTATAGTTAGATTTCTATCATCTTTTGATAAAGAGATGGTTCTTAAATCTGCTTGGGCTAAAGCTCCTGTTAAGTTTAATGAGACAACTGTGCTTGACAATGACTATTCTTCCATGGTAATTGCTAAAAAAAGTTTTTCTGCCACTAATAAGGGAGCTTAAAAAGCACAGTTCAAAACTTACCTTCTGTTTCCTGCCAAGCTTAAAATCTTCCTTCCTGATGGTCCTAAGGTCTTCGATGATTTAGACCCTGCTTTACTGTTTGTCAAAGAAAAGGATTTTGTCTAAAATAGAAGAAATGGAATGGCCTAGTTCTCCATTAAAGAGATTGGCAACTGAAGCTTCCTGGAAGACTTCAGAGAAGAAGAAGAGACTAAAAACAAATGATTTGTTATATGTTTTTTTTCTCTCATCATTTTAGTTCATTATTAATCTTTTGAATATAGTTCCTGCATTTGCAGAAAGCCACAAATATTTTGGAAAAGATTTAATCAAAGTTATTCTCTATGTGCAAAGAAATGTTTTGTTTCATAACCAGTCAAAATGCCTGAGGATTTAATGGCAGGCTGTGACTGATTTGTTTTCTTTCTGAAAAAGTAAGGTTAGTAATTTGATACATTTTTATCTTTACCTTTTTTTCCTTCTTCTTTTATTATTTTCTTTGTTTAAACAATGACATTCTATTTAGATTATGTAGTGGGTAAAGGGTGGGGAGGGCAGGAGAGAACAGTAATGAAAATATCATTAATAGAATAATAACATATTTATTTCTTGTAAAAGTTTATAAGTTCTTCAAATGCTATTTCTAATTATACTTTCTTGATTATACTGCTTATGCTTGTTTGTAAATAATCTGTCATGCTTTAACTAACAATAATCAGAACTAAATAAGAGTAAATAATATGTTTTATTTTTAACTCTATTAATATAAACAGTAAGTAACATTCCATTGTATATACTTCTTACAGCTTTCTCTTACATTTTTTTTCTGCCTCACTCCCTTTTATTTTCTACTCTTTTCTTTTCTTTATTAATATATAGAATGCTTTAGACTGTGTGGGCACAGTGAATAATAGGATTTGTATGAAAATTGAGTTGGGAGAAGAATGCTGAGTTTTACTGCTTGTTGGTAATTTTGAGTTTAATTTCACTTGCATAGAGGCTGTGATGATCTGTGGAATACATTGTGGAGGTTCTGTCATGTTTAGATGCATTTACACTGCTAAATGAATGTTTGTCACTAGTTTTAATAAGTTTAAATGTTAAGAGAGACAATCTGGGATGTGGGCTGTCTTATGCACAATGTCCTTGAGTTACCTCAGAATCTTCAAAACACAGAATTCTCACAGAGAAACTGAAAGCAGTTAGTATAAACATTGACAAGGTTATCACACTGACACACCACAGATTCAGGAAAAATACTCTGTTCATAAAATATGTCAGTTATAATGAGTTTAAATGATGTAGTTTCTTGTAGTAAGTAAATGTCTTATTTTAGAAGGCATGAAACATTTATTTAAATGTTTTTGAAAATCTACTTAACAGCAGCATAATAATCTGTGTTAAAAATTTGTGTTCCAAACATATACTTTACTATAACTCATTTAATTCATCTGATTGACAAACACAAATAATCTTATAACTCTATTCTGGAAGAAATGTCATGTGATATATCTTAAAGCAGTAGGTTAGCATGATTGTAAAATCTGGTTACCAATATGTGTTTATTATTTTGTATAAAGCAGACAGATTTATTCTAGGGACAGCAAGTAGGATAGTGTTCTACTAACACACAACTCAGTGAGATCAGATATATATATATATATATATATATATATATATATATATATATATATATATATATATATATATGTGTGTGTGTGTGTGTATGTATGTGTGTGTGTGTGTGAGTGTGATGGCTTTTTTCTGAGAATCTGCATAACTATCCAATATGATTTATAATAATTTCTATGAATACAATATTTTACTCTATTGACAAAATGAATGTTTGCCACAAGTTTTAATAAGTTTCCCAAAATGTTAAGGAGACAATCTGGGATGTGGGCTGTCTCATGCATAGTCTCCATGAGTTTCCTCAGAAGCTTCACTCACAGAATTTTCACAGAGAAACTGAAAGCAGTTAGTATAAACATTGACAAGGTTATCACACTGACACACCACAGATTCAGGAAAATACTCTATTCATAAAATATGTCAGTTATGATGAGTTTGGATGATGTAGTTTCTTGTAGCAAGTAAATATCTTATTTTAGAAGGCATAGAAAATGAAACATTTATTTAAATGTTTTTGAAAATCTACTTAACAGTAGCATAATAATCTGTGTTAAAAACTTGTGTCCCAAACATATACTTTACTATAACTCATTTAATTCATCTGATTGGCAAGCATAAATAATCTTATAACTCTATTCTGGAAGAAATGTCATGTGATATATTTTAAAGCAGTAGGTTTGCATGATTGTAAAATCTGGTTACTAATATGTGTTTGCTGTGCATTATTTTGTATAAAGCAGACAGATTTATTCTAGGGACAGCAAGTAGGATAGTGCTCTACTAACACACAACTCAGTGAGATCAGATATATATATATATATATATATGTGTGTGTGTGTGTGTGTGTGTGTGTGTGTGTGTGTGTGTGTGTGTGTGTGTGTCTGTGTTTGTGTGTGTGATGGCTTTTTTTTTTTTTTTAGGTAACGCAGGTGTTTCTGAGAATCTGCATAATAATTTTATGAATACAATATTTTACTCTATTGACAATAATGAGTTTAAGTAAATGCTCATATACAAACAATTCAAGATTTTTTTGGAAGCTGTTGATAGAATTCACATAAAATAGATGCATCTTAATGCATGTAATGTCTGAATCATATTAGCCAAAGTTTTTGATTTAAATGAATGTTAGAACATAATTTTCTCTCCTCTTGATTTCTAACATTAAGATTATTTGAATGCTATTAGAATACAAGTGATATATATTACATAGATCTATATAATAGTATGAACAGTTTTTTTAAAAAGTTTATTTTAGTTTATATGATGCTGTTTTACCAAATGTGTAGTTTTGTCTTGATAGATAATTGAATTGAAAACTGTTAACCTCAGTTAAATATAACTAGTATTAAATTGATAAGGTGGTAGCTGAGGTACTGCTGCTTAGGTAGGGGGTTAACTTGAGTAGTAAATACTGCTCTAAGTTGGAGTTTTCAACTCCAGGTGGGATGCAAGGTTTAATCCTTACATTATTTTCACTTGTTCATTGTTATATGTATATAGTTTTGACATCCACAATATATTTTGTACACTCATTGTCACTACAAACAAAATTGAATCCTATACAAAATCCCATAAGAGATTTAATAAATACAGCTATATTTAAAGGTACACCTAAAAGAGGAGATGTAACATTATTTATCTTGTTATTTGTTATTTCGATCATAAGATTCTTGAGTTTTAAAAATGCCAAATGACATCTTTAAAAGGAATTTCTTTAAACATTAATGGATTGAATAATCCCCTAATAAGATACATTAATCTACACAAGGCCAATCTAGTCTTCCTGCAAGAAACCCATCTCTTGAAAAAGATATTGATAAACTAGCCACTAATAAGTATGCAGTATTGGTTAGTTCAGAGCACACTCAGAAAAAAGAGGAGTGGCTATTTTATGGAATAAAAGTATGCCCATTCCTAAAACCATTAAGTCTTATCAGGATGACAAAGGAATGTTTTGTATGGTTACAATACAAATTAATGGGAAGACTTACACTTTAATTAATGTATACTGGATACCTGGAATTGGTATTAATACAGTGAAACATCATATTGATAAGATCATATCATTCTCTATAGTCTATATTATTTTAGCTGGTGATTTTAATTGTATACTACATGAAAGTGATACTACCACTATAAAGAAAAGAAGAATTACATCTAATGCAAAACATTTAAATGATTTTGCTAATTCTTATCATTTGAATGATATTAATAATCAGATAGAGTCAAAATCATTACCATACACCTTTTTTCTAACAGATACAAAACTTATTCAAAAATAGATAGGGTCTTTATTTCTAACCAGATGGTAACAGATTTAATTAATTCCAAAATCATTTCATGTCCTATATCTGATCATAACTCAATTGTTTTTGAATTCATGATAAAAATACTCATAATGTTCAGATCAAAAGGATACCAGCATACTTAACTCAGCTAAAAGACTATAAAGAATATATACTTTCAGAAGTACAACATTTTCTAGACATAAATAATACTCCTGAAGTCTCCATTGTCTATGTTTGGGATGCCTTAAAATCATATCTATATGGACAAAGTATCAGATGGTATAATAACAAAAGGAAATCTTGGGATAAGGAATTGTTAGATATTCCAAGTAAACTAGACTCTTATAAACATAATAATAAAGAAAATATTATGGACAAGAAAGTTATTGAAGAAATAAACAAACTAAATGAGAAATACAAAGAAATTTTAACTCATAAAGTTAAAATAACTTTAGAGAAACACAAGTTTTGTCTTATTCAATAAGCCCCAAATACTTACATAGACTTAAAAATAAAACAAAAGATTGAATAAACAAAACCATATCAAAGAAATCTTTTCTCTAAGGAAAAGAAGAATGTTTCTAGTATACCAGAAATACTGGATGAATTTAGAAATCACTTTCACAAGATTAACCATAACAACATTAACATGGAACCTAAAGATAAAATAAAGGAGTTTATAACCACAAACATGAATAAAAAGCTTAATAAACAACAGATTAAACTATTGGACAAGAGTATTTCATATACAGAAGTTATTACACAAATAAATAAGCTTAAATCAAACAAAGCACCGGGTAATGATGGTATTATACCAGAGATATATAAAATCCTTTCTAAAACTACATATTCATTAATACATAAGGTTTTTATTCTGGCCCAAACTGAGTTAATAACCCCCCCATCTTGGCAATATACATTTATTTCACCAATTTTAAAACCAAATAAAGATCCAACTAGATGTTCTTCATATCGACCCATCTCATTACTTAATGTTGATTATAAAATGTTTATGAGTATTTTTGCTGATAGATTGAAGACAATTATCCCCGGCATTGTAGACATAGATCAGACGGGCTTCATTGTAAATAGAAATACTTTTGATAATATAAGAAGAACTTTAACATTAATTGATTTTGCAACTCGGAAGAAGACAGATTTAACACTTATTAGTCTTGATATAGGTTCAGCATTTGATTCAGTAAGTTGGGACTATCTGTTTACCTTGCTGAAGTGCACAAATTTCTCTGATGCATTTGTAAATTTAATTGAGCATTTATACAAAGGAACTGGCTTATATTAAGGTAGGAACATATGTTTCACAAAAAATACCCATTCTTAAAGGTACAAAGCAATGATGTCCACTTTCTCCACTATTATTCACTTTAGTAATGGAGCCTTGGGCTAATTTGATTAGAAACAGTACTGACATAGAGGGTTTTGAAATAGAAGAAAATACATCATCAAAATTCAACTTTTGCAGATGATGTTCTAATTACATCAGCAGGATCTAATTCTTCTATGCAGTCTTTATTTGATAAAATGATGAATTTTAAAAGTATTTCTGGTTTAATATTCAATGAAGAAAAACTAAAATACTACCTATATATACACGAAAAAATACTCTCATTAGTGATTTTACTAAATATGTACCCAACTCAGGTCAGATAACTTATTTAGGTATAATACTATCTAAAGATATTAAATCTATTATATATAATAACTATAATACCTGTTTTCTTAATATACAAAATCTTTTTAATACCTGGAATAATATGTTTTTTACTATGGAGGAGAGACTTACAATTATTAAATTGATGATATTCCCCAAGATTTTATACTTAATACAATCAATAATATTTTCACCTACAAAATAACTATCAAGAAACTGAATACACTAATGTTAAATTTCTTATGGGCACCTAATAGACCTAGGATTGCATTAAAGAAACATACTAATAGCTGGTCTCAAGGGGTATTTCTTTTCCAGACTTTAATTTATATATTATCTCTTCTATTATAAAAGTTATTACTTTATTAATAGATCGGTCATATGTCGCAAAATGGAAAGATTATTGGGAGCTAATTAGTATGCACTTCATGAAAATCTCCTTAACACATAAAAATATGATTATAAATAACTCCATGTTGTGGTTGCTAAAGGAATTTTGTACTTCACCTATTACACCTAAACATATGGTCTGTTACCCATTAAATATTATTATTAGTTATCGTAACTTTATATTCATGCACCCTAAGTATAGGGAATGGAATTTTATTGTATTCCTATAATTTATACTCAGGGTATGCTTATGTCATCTACTTCTGAAGGAGCTCATTTAGCTATAGATAATAATCTAAAGTACTGGTATCAGCTGATATCTGATAATAAAGTTAAAAATCTAGATTTCTTAAAACAAGAATTTGATCTAAGAGAAACTTGCTGGTTAGAGGTTCAGATCTTTAGACAACATCTCATTGATAGAATAGATCTAATGTCTATAACAGTTAAAGAATCTATTCCAAAACTGATTGATTACTTGATAATAAATTTACAGCATAAAGTTTCTGATAAAGGTAAACTTTCATATATACATAAAATTATCAGACAAGAAACTTTTACAATGTAGATTCATACTGGAATTATTTCACCTCTATTAATGGGGACCCACCAACTCAACAAGATAAACAATATATATTGAATCTGCTTATAGAACTACATCTTCCATTGTCTGGAGACTTTATACATGGAAATTTTTACATAGATCTTTTATACACCTTTGATGATGAATAAAATGAATAATAAAGATAATCTATGTAAGAGATGTAATGTAGAAATTAATGCTGACTGGGCTCATATGTTTTATGACTGTATGAAGTTGAAAGAATACTGGAAGTCAATTAATGAATTTTGCAGGCTCTTTTACAGATAATTTCATTATTTCTAAGTCTCTTATATTATTCAACACACCTGTACCTCAATGTGTTAAAAGATTAAGCTTCCCTTGTTATGGTCTATCCTAGCAGTGGCTAGGAAAATAATAACTAGAAATTGGATTTCAGATACACCTCCTTCGTTCAATGAATTTAAAAATGTTATGAATATAATGTGTCATATGGAAATAAGCACAATTAGAATGAGAACAACTAGAAAAACATCACATTTTATTGTATGGGATAACTTACAAAATTTGTTAAAAAAATTCTAATTTCAATAGCACAGTATTTTAGTTTAATTAATTGATCTGATTGTAGTGGATGTCTTTGTAAATACTTTAGTTGTTTTGTTGAATATTATAATAATACCTATTTTTAATTATTTGTATAAAATTGTTATGATATTTCTCTTATATGTTAAAACAATAAACTTGTTTTAAAAAAAAAAAAAAGAAAACTTACTAGGATAGCAAAACCATGAACTATTAGCAAACTGTGCAACATACACTGTGTTACAAATGCCTACATTTTAAATACTGCATTTTTTGTTTGCATTTTATATGATTTTCATTTCATTTCTTTGTTACAAGGCTATAAATGAAAATAGCAGTTCAGTTCACCTAGAAGTACGTATTCCCACTCATGTAAACACTAAATTTGTCTATCTATTACACACATATCGACAGTTATAAAAACACTGACAGGCGCACACACACACAGTATTAGTACAATATGAATCTCAAATACTTACACATTTTTATGGGGGGGGGGATTACTATTTCCTTTTGCTTCTCAGAACAGGAACATAAATGCCTGCCTTCACAATTATGTTCATCTGGGGTCATCTCAAAACGCAAAAAGAAAGGCCATCTAGACAAATTCACCTAAAAATATTTTTCTTGTGACTTTAGAAAACAGCTGTCCACTAAAAGAACAGAATCAAAAGGAGAAACCAAGTAGCAAGGTCAGTTGCTGCACATACAGCAACACTGACAACTGCCACTGGCAGGATTTGCATTTAAACTCTATTTCCATCTTCACACACACACGCACGCATGCACGCACGCACAAACGCGCGCACACACACACACGCGCACACGCGCACACACGCACACACACACACACACACATACACGCACACGCACACACGCACGCACACACAAATACACGCACACACAAATACACGCACACAAACACACACACACTGGTAGAATACATCTTAAAATGTAAAGAAACAATGTCCTGACGCCCCAAAGCAGTTGACTCCAGTGCACCACTTACTTTGCAAGTGCTCCATCTGGATCAGTTAGGTTGACAGCAGCACTGGGACCTAAAAGTTTCTCCAAATGAGATGATACCAGTTGCTGTTTCAATTCGATCACCTGTTTTGCAAGGACTGCAGGTGTCAGCTTCTCCTCAAGAGTTGACTCCTTAACAGCTGTCTGTAAAAAGAAAAAGGCTGAAGTTTTTTTGTTAACCTACAATTTTGACCACATTGTTTTTCTGCATCTGTCTCTTACTTTACATATAAAGGGACATTTTACTTAAGTGTTCACTTTTTTCTTATCGTGCTTTCATCCCTAAATCACTCAGCTTAACTTTTCAGACAACAAATCAGTGTTTAATTCACAATTTCTCCTGTGTACCAAAACCCAAGGAAGAGAACTGTATTTTAAGCAGCACGATGACATACTGAACATCCTTTAAACTACCTACATAAAGCAACAGTTAAATAATGAATTTCTGTACAAAAATATAAAACACAATAGAGCAGACATCAAAAATTTTCAAGTCCAAAACAACAAAGATATCTTGTCTGTCTTGCTATCTGCATAGGGAATCAGTTTCAGGGCTTACTCAGAATTTAATGCAATTGTAAAATCAGTGAAGCAGAGTTCAAATTCACAAATTTAAAGACCAGTTTCAGTACCTTTGAAGGATAAAGTAGACAAATAGAATGCTGTCATGCAGTTTACCAGTATGCATATTAGGTAATCAGAGACAATGCATTAAAGTACATGAAACTGTCTACAACAAACCCCACAATCGCTTCCCTGTCTTATCTACCTCAAGTGTTACAGCAATCAAAATGTCTGCTACACAGTTTGGTATACTGCAGCCATTTAAACTGTTCCCATCCAACTGTACTATGTTTTTGCTTACATTAAGGTCAGGGTCAATCCAATAACACACTGTACAAATACAAATAAACTTCGGAATAAAGGCACCAAACTACAATACATTGCACAGAATATATTATGAAAAAAACCCCACAAAAAACAAAAACAAAACATGAAAGTCATTATTTCTTGAAGGATGCAAAAGGCCTCCACACCTACCAATACTCCTACTAACAATAAAATCAGAACCTAATTCATCCTGGGGTGGCATTTCCCCAGTGTAACACTGATACTCCCCCCAGGACACACGCAAAGTTGCTCCAATGCATTAAACAAGTATGCATAAAACAAAATATCATTAAAAATACTTCCTAATGCAAAAAATAACAGAAACAATACAATCTTACATGCAAATGTGTTAATTCAATGAATTAGTAGTTTTTAACAGTATTCTGCAATAGCTACGTTTTGTGAACATATCTCAGGGTTAATTCCAAGGTTTCTTTACTTGTCTTTACTTGTGTTTTAATTCAGTCTCCATTTTGTTCTCCCACCCACCTGCCCAAATGTTGATGTGTTCTTAAAACTTGGTGGCTACTGAGTTGCCTGCCTCTACTATAAATTTGATATTGGACACTCCTCCCAGTCCCATCGCATCATCTCATGCTACGGAGTACAGTGGGATCATTTAGGAAGGCCCTCCCCCTTAGTTTCTTAACCTTTAATTATCTTCTGTTTCCTAACTTCCTACTTAACTAAATAAAAAACTTTATTCAGCTGCTTTTACTGTTTTTGTGGCTCTTTCTACTTTATTTTGCCTTTACTGCTTGTTCTTAAAGTGTTCAGCTGCACTTATTCTGCTGCATTTATTACTGCTTGTTAGTAGTCCGATCAAATTGTAGGTTCATAGGTAGGTACTAAACTATCTGCCCAAAGGCATTTATAAGCCTAGCCAGAATGTGTTGGCTTTCGTCGCCCCCCCTTAGATTAGTTCCTTGTGCCTCTGTCCAGCAGAGCCACTGAAATGATCCCCCGGGTAAACTTCCTGCTTCCCATCCACTCGTAAAGGTTTCTCTTGAAGAGTGTTAGTGAGGAGCTCTGCCTAATGTAGACTGGAATCTTGATCCAGAGCATGGGAAGTCTCTGGGACAGGAATCTATCTCTCCAGCACATCCTACTTATTGTTGTGGTGAGGTTTAGATCCCCAGGGTGTGTAGCTCAAGGGGATATGGTTTTCTTTAGGTGGAGCATGTCCATCAATTCTGGGTTGGACATAGCCTTGTATGTCAGGCAGAGATCACCTCTGAGTAGGCAGTATGCAACCAAGTACAGCTGGAGTTTCTTCATTCGAGCTGCATATGGCATCTGTTTGAGGCTAGTGATCCTCTTGGTGAGGTACTTCTGTGGTCTTTCCAGTTGCAGGTGTCTTGTAAAGTACATCCCAAATGGGTCATTGTACTCTATGATGGGTCTAATGAGTGACACGTAGAGGGGCACAATGACCTCTTTTGATCTGGATGCGAACTCTTTTATGATTAGGTGGGCCACACAGAAGGATTTTCTAACCACTTTGGTAATGTGATTATCAAAGGAGAGATTACTATCCACTTGGGTCCCCAGATCCCTTATTTCGTCTTTCGTATTTAGGGGGCTACCACCTATGTGGTAATTTGTGGGTACTTTGTTTTTTCCAAAGGGGATGACCATGCACTTTTTGGCATTTAGCTTGAGGCCATGGTTTTGACACCAGGTATTTGTCTCAGTGAGACCCTTTTGGAGGACGTTTGTGTCAGCTGGAGACACAATTATAGCCCTTAGTTTGTAGTCGTCTGCAAAATTGGTCAGCCATAATCCTCCCGTGCTTGCCTGTACCTCGGAGATGTATATGCCAAATAGGAAGGGTCCTAGGACTGTGCCCTGGGGAACGCCACTTGTAACCGGTTTAGAGTCAAGATCTAAGTCCTGCAACTCTTACCATGTGGGTTCTGTCTGAGAGCCAGTTGGCAACCCATCTCGTGATGTAGGGGTTTATGTTCAGGCTGATGAGCTTGTTTATAATGCCAGAATAGGGAATGGCGTCAAAGGCCATTGCGAGGTCTAGGTAGGCTGTGTGGACCACCTTTCCCTCATCTATAGCCTTGGAAACTGTCTCAAAGACGTCCACCAGGTTTAGGAGGCATGATCTGCCCTTAAAGCCGAACTGGGTAGGGTCCAGTGTTTGGAGGTTGGCAGTGTCTCTGTTAATGAGATCCATGATGATGTGCTCCATAACCTTGCAGACCAAGCAAGTCAGGCTTATAGGGCAATAGTTCCCGGGGTCTGTTGGGGCTCCACCTTTGTGGAGTGGAATAACTGCTGCTGTGCGCCACTCTATGGGCACGTAGCCTGTGGAGATGCTGAGTTTGAACAGTGTGTTTAGGTGAGGGGTTAGTTAATCTTTGAGCTCATGTAGGATTCAGCCTGAGACACCATCCGGTCCCATTGATGCTGTGTTTTTGGCTTTGGAGAGGGCTGTTTTAACCTGAGTGTCTGTGATTTCAGGAGCACTACATTCTTCTGGTATGGTTCATAGGTTCATAGGTATATACTAGGCTATCTGCCCTGGGGCATTTATAAGCCTAGCCAGATTGTATTTGGCTTCCGCCTCCCTATTAGATTAGCCTACTGTGCCTCTGTAAAGTAGGTCACAGAAGGTACCCTTTTAAGATTAGTTTACTGTGCCTCTGTCTAGCAGGGACACAGAAGAGATCCCAGGGGTGAATTTGCGATTTCCCATCCAAGCGTCCAGATTTCGCTTGAAGAGGGTCAGCGAGGGGCTATGTTTAACATGAATTGGGATTCTATTCCAGAGTGAGGGGAGCCTCTGGGAAATGAATCTGTCCCTCCAGCATGTCCTATTTATTTTTGTGCTGAGGTTTAGGTCTCTGGAGCGTGTAGCTCTAAGGGACTTGGATTTTTTGAGGTGGAGCTTGTCCATTAATTCTGGGTTTGACATGGCTTTGTACGTCAGGCATTGATCGCCTCTGAGTAGGCGGTAAGCAACTGAGTAGAGCTGGAGTTTCTTTAGTCGAGCTGCATTGGACATCTGTTTGTTGCCCATGATCCTCTTGGTGAGGTACTTTTGGGGTCTCTCCAGTTGCTGCAGGTGTCGGGTAAGGTACATCCCAAAAGGGGCACTGTATTCAATTATGGGCCTGATGAGTGATGAGTAGAGGAGCACAATGACCTCTCGATCTAGATGCGAACCCTTTCGTGATAAGGTGGGCTATATAGAAGGTCTTTCTAACCACTTTGGCAATGTGACTATCAAAGGAGAGATTACTATCTACGTTGGTCCCCAAATCTCTAATTACTTCTTCTGTACTTAACGGATTACCACCTATGTGGTAATTTGTAGGCACCTTGTTTTTCCCAAAGGGGATGACAATGCCCTTTTGGGGGTGGGGGGGTGAAGTTTGCACTGAACCTGTCTGCCAGGATGTTGGTGATGTCAGTCGGTTTAGTGTATTTTGTGTCATTCTGCACTAACTCCGAGCAGATCTGGGAATTGCCACTTAGATTCTTGACATAGCTAAAGAATGCCTTGTGGCTAACTTTGGAGTCCTTGGCAATTTTTCTTTCGAAGCTAGCCTTGGAAGATTTTATGAGGATTGTAGTTTCTTGCCGATACTGATCAGGGATGTCTTCCCCTCTTGAGAGCTTACTCTTTTCTGTACTAGTTTCCTCCTCCTAGTGTATAGCTTGTTTATTGCAGAGGTCCACCAGACTGGTTTCCTTTTCTTGGAGTGAGTCTTGGTTTTGCTTGGGATAGCATGATCCATGCATTCTTGTAGGTGCCTGTAGAGTGCATTAGTAAAGGATTTTGCAGCTTGGGCCGCATTATCCTTTAGCATGGGGGATTTGAAACTTTCCACCTTGGTCTTAAGTAACGTGAAGTTTGCTTTTGAAAAGTTTTTCACTGTGGTTTCTTTGACCAGGGGTGGCAGTGTAATGTGGACAGTAGTTCTCCCAGTTAATGTTTGGGTAATTGAAATCACCCAAAATCAGGGTGTTTGGTAGGACCTTTATGTTTCCCAGTGTTTCCAAAAATGCGGAATGGGGGTCCTGGAACATGGTGGGTGATCTGTAGCAAGCTACAACTTGAACTGCAGTTCTGCCAGTTGTTAGTTGCACGTGGATGATCTCTGAAGCATTGTGCTGTGCCACTAACCTGGAGGTGTGGTTATCCTTGATGAATATGGATACGCCCCCGCCTTTTGTATTTCGGTCCGGGTTTTGTGGCCGAAATGCATGGTATGAGTTTGTAGCCTGGTAGTCCTGGGGTGCTCTCTGGAGCCTTAAACCAGGTTTCTATTACTGCACATCTATCGATTTTCTCCATACTGAGGAGTGCCTCAAGTGCGTGCATTTTGAGGTTTAGACTTCTGGAATTGAGTAGCATTACCCTCAGATTTTTGTTACTTGTGCTATTTACGGCGGTGGGTTGTCTTTTGAGCCTTGCCTAAAAAAGGCACAATGGGGCTGGCAAGAGCCTTGGCCAGTATTCAAAAGCCTAAGGTTGACAGGTGCAAGCCATCTCTAGCGAAGCAGTGTGGCTTGTCGAGCATGTCATTGCAGGCTGACAGACACTGGATCCCCTTTGAATGACACCAGAAGCTTAGCCAATTGTTGAAATGGTTATTTTGTTCTTTATACCGTGGTATCACTCTTGGTGAGGGCAGGATGCTACTTGGGCTCAGGGACATACTGGCCTGGGCTATGTGATCAGAGAGCTCCTCCATGTCTCTTTTCATGTAGTCCAGGGAGGTACGTCTCAGGTCATTCACACCAACATGGACAAATACAGCGCCATATTTGTACTTGTTCTGGAGTAACCCGAGTGCTTGTGTTATGTGGCAGATCCTGGCACCCGATAGGCAGCTAACAGTAACCTACTCCTTGTTCAGCCTAGTGAGTGGGACGTCAATGTACCTGACTATAGATTCACCTAGTACTAGTGTGTTGGGTATATTATTTTGCCTTAAGAGCTGTGACTGCGTGGAAAAGTCTCTCTTTGGTCTCTCTGCTGCTGTAGAACTCTGCAGGGCACCAGGCAGGAGCTTGCTGAGCTGTATACATAATTGTTACTTTAAGTGTCTTGGTTTCGGTTAAAGGACTAGGGCTTCAGGCCAATTATTTTACATTAAGAAAGCTTGTGGTCTGCACTCTTGTGGAAGGAGAGGGTAGCCTCTGCCCTTCTGAGCTGGGAATTGCTGGGTGACAGCCTACTGCACCTGTTGTTCTAAGTGTTTTTGTTCCAGTTTAAGTACTTGGGTTCCAAACCAGTTATTTTACATTAGAAAGATTTGTAGTCTTGACTTTTGTGGCAGGAGAGTATAGCCTACACCATTCTAAGCTGGGAATTGCTAGTTGAAGGCTCATTGTGTCAGTTATTCTGTTAAGTGTCTTAGTTAATGGTTTAAGCACTTGGGCTCCAAACCAGTTACTGTACATTGGGAGGGTTGTGGTCTAGGCTCTTGTGGCAGAAGAATATAGCCTACACTTTTCTAAGCTGTGAATTGCTGGTTGAAAGCTCACGGTGTCAGTTATTCTGAAAGTGTCTTAGCTCTGCTTTAAGCACTTGGGTTCCAAACCAGTTACTTTACATTAAGCAGATTTGTAGTCTAAACTTTTATGGCAGGAGAGGACAGCCTACACCCTTACAGCTGGAAATTGCTGGCTGAAGGCCTATTCTGTCTGCTATTCTGAAGTGACTTAGTTCTAGCTTAAGCACTTGTGCTCTAAAACCAGTTATTTTACATTAGAAAGGTTTGTGGTCTAAAACCATGTGGCAGGAGTGTGTGGCCTACACCCTTCTATGCTGGGAATTGCTGCATTATTTAAACTTCTTTCTGGTGTTGTGACTGTGATTTTATGCATTTTAAATTTCTAGTACTTCTGTATTTTATAGCATAGGCTAGACTCAGACAAGCTGAATCTAGACTGTTTGGTATCACTTGAGCACTACAAGTAGCTCTTCACTGAGATACTGAAATATCTGAGGCATCCATTGTTTCCAACTAATTGTAAGTGCTGGTTTTTGTTCTAATATTGCACTTTTAATTTGTGTTCGCATTCCACTGTCTGTTTGAATTGTCTAAACTATTTTGGGTCACATTTTACTGTATGTACACTGTACTAGTTCAGCTGTAGCACTGTCCAGTTCCAAGTTTGCTATTTCTGGGTCTGTTTTGTAACTTCTGAACATCAACTTCAAGCGACCTTTGTTGATGAAGGCCCTTCTGCACCCTTGTATGAGGAGAGTGCTGTCTGGGTCCCATCTAATCAAGGGTGATTGGACTAGTGTTTAGACAGAGCATTCTTATTGGCTAGTTTAAAGTTAAACAGGGTAGTTCTTGTTTTATAAACCCCGCGTTTGCACTTGTTTGCATGTACAGCTTCATCATACACTGCCACATAGTAGTGGTTACTGTTGTTGGCTGTAGACACAAACGTTTTGCTTGTTAAATTTTCCCTTAGCACTTTGCTTGTGGTCCTCCAGAGGTTTCTTGCAGCCCTGCTCTATTGTCAGGTGGAACACTAAGCTTAGCCTCAGAGGTACTAACACACCTCCCACACACTAGCCACTCCTAAGTGTGACCTCTTTTCCTTATCATATATATTTATTTATCACTATAGATGGACACTTTCCCAGTTTCTCCAGCCAGCTTGGTTGACATGGGCATCCTGAGGCAGTGTAACAACTGCCTCATGTTCACAGACAACCCTATACTCCTAGCCCACACAAACACAACGTGTGAGAGATGAAACTATATTAAGAACCTTGAACCCATGCTCTTTCTCACACACCAGTAAGTACGTATTACAATGAGCGGGTTGCCAGCATGCACACCTCATCTCACCTCCTACACCACATAAACCCAAATCACACATACCTACACATGTGGAGGTCCTCACCAGACACATGCCTAAACACCAGAGACCTCCCAAACACAAACACAAGCATTCTACACATAATACTTCCTCTGCAGAACAATTACACATAATAGCTCACACACCAATGTCTCACCAGTCAAACCCTTAAGGCAAAACAAAAAAAATCAAACATATTAGTCATAGGTGACTCCATTCTGAGACACAGTGATGTCCCTCTAACCAGGCTGGATAAGGAAATGGTCACTGTCAGCTGTCTGTCAGCTGCCAGTATATAGCCATATCACACATGCACTCAAGTCTCAACAATAGATATTGTTATGACTCCGTCATAGTTCATGTTGGTGTGAATGACTTGAGACATACCTCTCTGGACTATATGAAGAGAAACATGACTGAGGCTCTTGGACTATGTCTCAGGTACAGCCTTAAGCGGCATTTTATCTTCACCTAGGACGATGCCTCAGTACAAACAGAAAATAATTGACTTCAATAATTGGCTTAGCTTCTGGTGCCATTATAAGGGGATCCACTATCTGTCAGCTTGAGATAACATGATCGATAAACCTTGATCTTTTGTCAGAGATGGTCTTCATCTGTCACCCCTGGGATTTCGGCTACCGGCTAAGACTCTTGCCACCCCCACATTTTTAGGCAGTGTCTCAAGGACAAAATTGCCAGTGTAAATACTCCATCTAAAAACAACCTCAGGTTTATGCTGCTAAACACTAGGAGTCTCAACACAAAACTGCACTCACTGGAAGCTGTCCTCACTTTGATATATATATCTGGCTGGCTGGATAAACTGGGAAAGTGTCCATATATCTGGTTCAAGGCTGTGGTGAGCACCCTAGCCATACTGGGTTACACCTCCTTCCACACGTTCAGACCTCAAACTGAAGACATGAAAATTAAAGGAGGCAGTGTATCAATATTCATTGAAGATAAATACACCTCCAGATTGGTTAAACAGCATGATTCTCTGGAAACACTTCAGGTACAATTAACTGTTGGTAAGACACCTATTCAAGTTGCTGCCAGCTACAGGACCTCACAAGGGGTGCCAACATCCTGGATCTGATACTTACCAATATGGGGGACCACTGTAGCACCCCCACGCTGAGGTCCTCCCTGGTGACATCTGACTACAAAATGGCCTCATTCGAAGTAAGTATCACACCTGACTACCCCCCAGCAGCAACTTAACTAAAAAACTTTTGCAAAGCAGATTAGAACCTCTTACTGGATGGTATAGTTTCACTATACCTCCTTCCTCAGATGGCAGATGCTGAGATCTGCACCAATACTTTATACAAACACCTGTATAACTGCATTGTCTTGGCCTACATGACCGGACCAAAATGAGCTCCTCAAGGAAGAGCAACCTGTCTAGTGGACAACTGCCATTAACAGGCTTTACAATAAGAATAATAAATTGCTGTCTAAAAGTAGGAGGGGACGAGCCCTCCTAAAATGGAAACACTCCCTCCTCATCTTAAACAAGCAAATAAGACTTCTTGTGAAGCTCTCCAAAGCATACTACGAGTGCAAATTAGCTCCCTTAAAGGACAACCACAAGACATTCTATAGTTACATCTGTAACCTAAAAGGAAAGGCCCAAATTTGTGCCAATCTGGTAGTTAATGATACCACATATATTGAGCCTATGGACATAGCTAACCTGTTGGCCAACAGGTTCTGTGAAAACTTCATTCCTCCATCCCTGCCACACATAGCCCATGACATCCCTATCACCTGTCCCCCCCTACCTTGCAACTCTAAAGTTCAGGTCATAAATGCCCTCTCTAAAGCCAAAAACTCAGCATCTACAGGACCTGATAACATCCCAGGCTGCATCCTAGATGCGTTACAACATGAATAAGCAACACATACTCGAAGCACTGGTTTCATACCCACTGAATGGAAAACAGCCACCATTATTCCCTTGCACAAAGGTAGTGCTTCCACTGACTCCAGCAACTATAGACCTATTAACCTGACTAGCCTTATCTGCAAGGCCATGGAGTGAATCATTATGAACCAAATGGAGAGATGAAAAGTCAGCAAGCAAAGGAGAGCAGTAGTGCTGAAACTGAATTCATATTCAAGTCTTGGTGAGTAGCTTCTCGAGGTGGACCCTGTTTTCACAAAATTTCACCAAGGTGACAATGATATACAGACTATTTATACAGCATATATCATGGACAGAAGTAGGTCAAAAATTAAAAGATATAGCTGGGTGCACAAGACCCAAGATAAAAAAAACAGCCCAATCCTGGTTGGTGCACTGGTACCAGGACTGGAAAAAATGACAGTGTAGAATCCTCAAAATATGGAAACATTTCTAGAATGGGGCTAGGCCAGGCCCAGAGGGAGGATGGTCCCCATGTTGTACAAGGAAGTAACAGTCCATAGAAATCACAAAAACTGATAGGCCAAAGAAGAGCCATGAAGGTAAGAGTGGACTATTGAGGATAAGAAAGAAATTATTTATTGTTACTATTATGCAAAAAGCCCAGAATTTCCAGACGCAAGATGTACAAAATGACAGAGAGAGAAATTAGAGGGGGAAAAAAAACTTCCGCAAGAAAAACTGTCAGAAGCTTCAAATGAAAACTGCATTCATTAATACAACAGATTTGTGAAAAACAGTATATAAATCAAGAAACTTTGATCCGTTTGCAGAAAGAAGCATCTGATGAAGTGTGAAAATATAAACAACAAAACCTAGAGATATTTGAAAAGTATAAAAAAGAAATATGGACAAGGGAAAGAGAGATTTCATATGGTGCAATATTTATGCAAAGGAGAAAGCCAAATTAATCAATATAAAGAAAGCATCCTCAAAGATATTCAAAGAGAAATACAGGCAAAGACATGCAGATATGGAAAAATTCACAATAAAAAAAATATCACAAAGATGTAACGTAGAGAAGAATATTAGTAAAGTAGAAGTTAAAAAAAATAGAAGATGAAGTTATGAAGTGCCTGCAAAGTGAAGGATTTGGTGTGGAAGGTCTAACACAGGTTACATCACAGCATGATAGAGTAAGCCCCCAAAGTAAGGAAAATCAGGAAGATCAGGAGACATCTGAAGAAGAAATATGGACATGGGGAAAAAAAAAGATTTCATTTGGTCTAATATTTATACAAAGAAGAAAGCAAAACTAACCAATATAAAAATAGCAGCACCAAAGATATTTGAAGAGAAATACAGGCAAAGGAATCCGGACATGGAAAACTTTACAATACAAAAAATAAGAAAACAAAGAGGAAAAGTAGAAAAGGAGTTTAGTAATGGAGAAGTTAAACAAATAGAAACTGAGGTTATGAAGTACCTGCAAAGTGAAGGATTCCGTGTAGATAATTGAATGTAAAAAGCACCACACCAGGATACAGCAATGGATAGCCAAACTAAGAGGAAACCAGTGAAACAGGAAGCAACTGGTCAGGTGCTATATCAAGATATTTTGCAGCCTTCCACAGGAAACCAGTATAAACATTCACTCGAAGCTAGACAGCGAGGAAAGAAACAGGAAACTGGGGAAACTCTGATGCAGTCAATGTTGAGGAGTGATAGACCGGTGAGTTCCCATATGACAGCGCAATGGATGGCACAAGATGAAATTGAAGAGAAGGTGCCACAGGGAGATGCTGTAGAACTTTCTATAGGCATGCCCGCAGGAAATGGAAAACAAGGGATGTGCCCTCAGTTTGGAAGAAATTGAGCTAACAGAAGAGTTGCTTGATTTAATAGACAGATGTATTAAGATCAATAAAAAAAATAAACTGCAGAAAGTCAATAAAACCCAAAAAGTCAGAAGTCTGATAAAACAAATGAATGCAGTAATTAGGACTGTCCATAGAGATCTATGCAATATAACAGAAGTTAACAGGATATATTATTGTGCTGATAAATTAATGACTGATAAAATTCTACCACAAGAACACAGGGTAGCAAGCGAATGAAGGGGAGAAATGGAATACCATCATGGAAGTATCGAATAGAGAAAACTATAAAGCAATTACGACAAGAAGCATCACTGTTAGAACACTATAGAAGAGGAAACAGATCAACAAAATTACTAAGAAAGATAGAGGTGATAAAACCAATGCGCAGTATTAGAACAGAACAGGATCTATCAAACACTATCACAAATAAACTAAAAATTTCAGCACAGGCAGAAAAACATAGACAATACACAGATAAATATAAAGGAAAAAGTACAAAATAAGCAATTTATTAAAGACCCAAAAATGTTTTATAGATAATTGGGAAATAAGGTAAAAGGAATTGAAAAATCGCCAAAAAAAGAGGAAATAGATACATTTTGGAGAAGTATCCATAAAGATCCTGTGGAACATAAAGACGCTAAATGGATAGAAGTAGTAAAACAAAGAATAAGAAGTTTAAAGGTGCAGGATTTGAAATGGGATAAAGTAACAGCCAGAGAGACTGAAACAAAGTTAAGAAAATCCTCTAACTGGAAAACCCCAGGCCAGGATGCAGTACCTAACTTTTGGTTAAAAGTATTAAGGTGGTGCTGCGGTAGTGTTGTCACCTCACAGTAAGATGCTGTCCGGTTCAATTCTCAGACATGCGTGAATGGGCGTACCTTCGTTGAAGGTTGTGCGTCAGGCCTGGCAAGCCAGTACGTAAAAATCAACTGCCAATCATTAGCAGACCAGAGTTCCACTGTGGCGACCCCTAACCGGGAAAAGCCGAAAGACACAAACAAATTAACATATTTGCACAAAGATTTAGCCATGAGTAAGACCTATTTATGTGCGCACCCTGAACAGACACCAACCTAGACAACAACAGGCAAAATAATGCTCCTGCTTAAGAGTGAACCTGCAAGCTATGCTAAAAATTATAGACCAATAACTTGCCTTCTGACGATGTATAAACTATACACGGTAATTGATGCTGACAGGGTTTATAATCATTTAGAAGAAAACTCAATTATGGCAGTAGAGCAAAAGGACAATAAAAGAAAGTCATATGGAAAAACGGATCATTTGTTGTTAAAGTCATACTGGAGAACTGTAAAAAGGGTTCAAATTTAATTATGGCATGGACTGACTATAAAAAAGCATTTGATAGTATCCCACATTCATGGATAAAAGAGTGCTTAAAAATGTATAATATACACCCCTACACTGATCAACTACATTACAGTGACCATGAAACAGTGGCAGACGACTCTGCAATTAAGCCATGATAAAGGACAGATTATTATCCCAGGGATAAAAATTCAAAGGGGGATACTCTAGGGTGACTCTCTGTCACAGTTACTATTCTACCTTGCCATTAACCCATTAAGCTGTTTACTTAACAGCTTAGGTAGGCCATGGCTACAATTTGGCTCCTAGAAAACAACAAAATGAAAAGACTTATCTTCTCTTTGTTGATGATTTAAAACTGTATAGCTCATCAGAAGAGTGAAAGCACAGCTACAGGTTGTCAAAACTTTTTCAGATGAGAAAAAAATGTAATTTGGTCTTGATAAGTATGCAAATGCAGCATGTAAAGCAGAAACCCCCCAGCACCAGGAAAACTATACATATATATATATATATATATATATATATATATATATATATATATATATATATATGAATACCTAAATTAATTCTGAAAACAGTGTTGACATCTAGGAACAAAATCCAAGCTACAAACCAATTTGTTCTTTCTGTCCTAACGTACAGTTTTGGAGTGACTGACTAGCCCCAAAACATGTTGGATAGATCAGATAGGAAAACAAGAATGATGCTTCATGCTCACCAAATGATTTATAAAAATCAGTGTAAACCGAGATTATATACTCCCTGTTCTGAAGGACGGATGGGCCTCCTTGAAATTGATTACATGTACAGATCTGCAATTGTGAGAATCCACACATATCTGCTAATCTCACAAGACCCTAATGTAGTGAACGTTTTGAAACATAAGGAGAATAAATCTAAGATGGCTTCTCTGCTTAATTAAGCAGAAGCACATCAGTGTTAAGCAGGAATGAAAATCAAACCAGAAGTAGATAAAAATCAGGTAGTAACTGAATGTGCCAAAATACAAAAGAAGCAATATAAGGTGAAGGACCAGACGAGAAGGCAAGAAATGTGGAAAAAGCATAAGTATAGTTGCAAGTATAGAAAACTTCTGGAAGAACCTCATGTTGATCAGGAACAAATGCAGGAATGGTTAAGAAGAGGTTAATTCAAACCAAGAGATGAAAGGTTAATATTTTCAGCCCAAGATAGTAGGCTATGTACACGCTGGTTTATAAAGTCCATTAAACATGTGGGAGAAATAGACAAATGTAGGTTTTATAAAACTGAACTGGAAACAGTTGCACACCTTATTGCTCGTTGTGACATACTAATGGCAGAAGGACTGTATACTGAAAGGCATAATATTGTGACAAGACTGCTGCACTGGGGATTGTGCAAACATGGTACTGAAGTGGGTGAAAAACACTGGAAAACTGAGCCACAAAGCATCACAGAAAATGATGAAGTTTATATCACATAGGATGACCCACTATCAACAGTTCAAAAGATAGATGCTAGAAAACCGGATATAGCTGTCCAAGACCCCCCTCCAGCTAGGGTCAAACAAGAAACTTCTCGAATGCTGATTACAACTTCCTGAGGGACGGTATAAACAGTTTCACAGCCCCCTCCCCTCTCCAGGAACTGGCACCAATGTTCAAATCTACACCAAAGTACTATACAAGCATTTATATAGATGCATAGAATCAGGAATACATGACAGGACAAAATCATCTGTCCGCAAGGAAGAGTAAACCTGTCTGATGGACATCTGCAATAAATCAACTGTATAACAAAAATAAAAAATTGTTGTCCAGGACCAAGAAGCAGCAGGTGCCCAATTGGAAGCAATCTCTCCTTAGCCTGAACAAGCAAATAAGACCACTAGCGAAATCCTCTAAAGCCAGTTTAGAGTCCAAATTGGCCACATCTACTAGAGACAATCATAAGGCCTTCTTCACATATGTCTGCAATCTCAAAGAAAGCAACCAGATCTGTTCAGAACTGGTGGTCAAGAACACCACATACACAAATGCTGTACATATAGCTAACCTACCGGCTGACAAATTCAGCAAAAACTTCATCCCTCTGTCCCCCACATCAGTAAATCAGGACATCCCAGTACCTGCCCCCATTATCTCTAGGGAACAGGTCATCACTGCCCCCTCAAAGGCAAAAAAATACAGCCTTCATGGGACCCGATAACATCCCAGGATGCATCTTACATGAACTCAGGCATGAACTTGCAGCACCATTAGGCACCCAATTCAACCAAACCCTGAGTACCGGCTTTGCCCCAACCAAGTGGAGGACAGCCACTGTCATTCCTTGACACAAAGGTGGAGCATCCACCGATCCAGGAAATTACACACCCATCAACCTAACTAGCCTGATCTGCAAGGCCATGGAACGGATTATCATGGACCTTATTAACAGGGACAATGGCACAACCTCCAAACACTCGACCCCACACAGTTTGGCTTTGTCAAGGGGAGGTTGTGTCTGTTAAACCTGGTCAACTTCTTTGAGACAGTCACCAAAGCCATGGATAAGGGGAAGACTGTGCACACCGCCTACCTTGACCTGGTGAAAGCCTTCGACACTATTCCCCACCCGGGCCATAATAGATGAACTCTCTCAACTAGGCATCAAATCCATATGTTACCAAATTGGTAGCAAACTGGCTCACTGAAAGATCCCACCTAATCAAAACAAGGGAAGCCACCTCAAACAATGGACCTGTAACATGTGGCGTAGCCCAGGGATTGGTCTTGGGGCCTCTGTTATTTGGAATATACTTTTCTGAGGTGCAGGCCAAAACCAGTGGGGTATGGCTGACCAAGTATGCAGATGACTGCCAGCTGGTCACAGTCATCAAATCCCCAGGTGGTGTGAATGTCCTCCAAGAGGGTCTCACCCAAAGAAATGACTGGTGTCAGAAACATGGCCTCAAGCTGAATGCCAACAAATGCATCATCCCCTCCTTTAGGGAGAGTGATGTTCCCACATATCACATTAATAACAACATCTTAAGCATGTAATCAGTTCTGAGGAATTTGGGCGCCCAGGTTGATAGCAACCTGACTTTTGACCACCATGTTGCTTCCACTGTACGGAAAGCTTTCTACATGGCCCACTTCATAAGTAGGTCCAAAGAGAAAAGCAGTGACACCACCACAAACGACTGGCAAACTGGTTAGAATCCAACAAAAAAGATGAACACAAATCTTTAACTGAAAACTTGAGACATAAAACATGGCAAGACAAAAATAAAATCCCTTTCAAACAATAAGCATTTTCAGAAATACATTCTTCGGATCGTAAAGGGAAACAGGAACAACATGCTTTTAAATGATATGCACAACCAATCATCAATCATGTAACAGTGCACCTTCAGCAGTTACATGTTTACTTTGTGCTCACCTCATAAGTAAGGGTATCTCAGCCAGGGACAAGGAGGTCCATAACATCCCTGCATTCTTCCCTTAGAAGGCCAATTATTGAGAACAATGCCCCCTTCGGCATGTACCTTGAGAGAGCACATGCAGGAGGTGGAGAGACAACAGAGGTTCCTCACCAGGAGAATCCATGGCCTCAAACATCTACCCTACACAGATAGGCTAAAGGCCCTGTCCCCTCTACTCAGTTTCATACAGACTCCTCACAGGTGACCTCTGTCTGGCATACAAAGCAATCTCAGACCCTCTTTGATGGGACTGCTGCATATCCAAAAGTCAAACTCCACTTGAGTAACCAGCAAGCGTGACCTCAACCTGGTCTGTGACATCAATAGGACTTGTTGGTGGGGCAGATTTGTGTCCCAGAGACTCCCCCCATCTGTGGAATCGACTCCCTCTCCACGTCAAGCAGAGTACCTCATTATCCCTTTTTAACCACAACCTGGACAACTGGATGGTAAGCAGAAAATACACCCCTGGGATTCCACCTGTGTCCCTACTGGACAGGGGCTTTGGGTGCTGACTTGTCTAAACATGGGCTAAACTCTTGGCTAGGCTTATAAGGGCCTCAGGGCCAATAGCCTAGTAACTTCCTATGGCACTATCCCCCACTCAGGCATCATTGACAAACTTACTCAACTAGGCATCAACTCTTGTATCATTAGCTGAGTTGCTAACTGGCTCACTGATACAGCTCATACAGTCAAAATAGGGGAATCCACCTCCAACAGCAGACCTGTAACCACTGGAGTTCCTCAGGGATCAGTCCTGGGACCTCTATTGTATGGAATCTATTTCTCTGAAGTAAAAACTAAAGGTCTGTGGCTGACAAAGTTTGCTGATGACTGCAAACTGGGAGCGGTTATAGAATCTCTAAATGATGTCAACATCCTACAAGAGGGTCTTACACAAATAAATGATTGGTGCCAAAGTCATAGCCTTAAACAAAATGCAAAAAAGATTTATCATCTTTCCTTTCAGTAAAAGTGATGTTCCTGCTAACTACCACATCAATAGCAACACCTTAACACCTTAAGTACGCACTCAATGGTGAGAGACCTGGGGGCACAGGTTGACAGCAAGCTTGCCTTTGACCACCATATCTCTATAGTGGTAAGGGCATTCTATATTTCTCATCTCATAAGTAAGGGCACTGCCGCTAGAAAAAAAAGAGGTTATAACCTCCCTGTATTCTTCCCTCATTAGGCCAATAATTGAGTACAATGCCCCTTTTGGTATGTACCTTTCCAAGCACCTGCAGCAATTGGAGAACCCACAAAGGTTCCTCACAAGGAAAATTCAAAGTCTTCAGCATCTGTCCTATGGGGGATTGTCTGAAATCACTGTCAATTTATTCTGTTTCATACCGACTACTCAGAGGTGATCTCTGCCTTGCATATAATGCAATCTCTGACCCTGCTTTATGGAAATGCTGCAAATCCACAAATCAAATGGTAGATGGGTTACTCACTCTAAAGACCTTAAGCTGGTATATGACATTAATAAAACTTGCTAGATGGACAGATATGAACCCAGAGATTACCACACCTTTGGAAAAGACTCCCACTTCAAATGCAATCTGGACGATTGTATGGGTAACCATAAAATCATCCCAGGGGTTCCACCTGTGTCCCTCATGGACATGGGCATTAGGTGTTGATCGTGGAAATAAGGGTAGAACTTGGCTAGGCTTGTAAGGGCCCTAGGTCTATTAGCCTAGTAACTTCCTATGACTATGATTTTAAGCCTAGCCAAATTCCCTTCAAAATGCAAGAATCAAACCCTGTAACTTGTGAATGTAAGGTAAACATCTTAACCATTATACTATATATATAGCTAGATAAATACATGTGTGTACACACACACGTGCAGATTCTGACACAAGTTAACAGTAATGAATTTGTTTCCCCTTCTCTGCCATGTTTTAAAATTACAGCCTTTAGTTTTAAACTATAACAGTTCCTCCTTGTTAGTAAACTAGAAGAAAAATGCACACTTTTGATGCAGATCACTCTCTTAAATATGCTAATGAGGACACCATCGACCTTACTCAAATTCAATACAACCTTTACTTGTACTAGAACTTTCTTTTCCCTATGGACAGTCTACATAGAACATACTTCCCTGCTGGATCGAGAGGAGTTACAGGCACGATTTGAAAGAATAACTGCTACTTCACAAACTAATGCATTTTGCCACCTTTGTGCGTGCTTGCTTTTGTAACCACTACAATTTGGAACTCACTGTTCTAATGTCTCCAGTCTAGGTTATTTCTGGAAATTATCGAACAAATGTGTGATTTAAACATTTCTAAGCCATCTGTTTTAGAAGTGGCATTTTTAAGTTCTAAAGTCACCAGACTTTCGGGAAAGCAAGTTTCCATTTTCTCCGAGTAATGGCACCTTGAAAATGACTAAAATACTTAGCACGGAGCGTAGGGACTTAACCCGTACACAAAGAGCAATTTTCAGACAACCGCCTTTTCACAACATTGTGATCTGTCAAAATGTATTTGAAATAACTTCAGCCATACGTCTTTGACAGCTGGGTAAAATCACCAAGATTAACGAGCACACGTACATATAAATCTGTACTAGCATCTAGAACTTTAAAATCCAGTCTTTGTTTGAAGAGAAAAAGTACAAGTGAACTAAATGGTCATATCTTACTACTTTTCCTGAGAAACAAATGGTTTAATAAGGGATATAAGCTAGAGCTTAGAGAAGTCCATCAAAATAAGTAGAAGTGTTTCAGTACACAAAAATGTACCTTTGCCTCCTGAACAAGGGACATTACGTACACCACATTGGTGCAAAATAAATTAACTACATACCTTTATCTGCTCAACTTCTTCAGTAAGTTCTTGCATCTCATGCAGTAGGCGATGGTATTTCTGCTGGGGTGTTTCTTTTACACCACATCCATCTGCCAGCTACAGAAATATAAAAAAAAAGTTACACTTTTGTTTTATTAAGTATTATTTATTTAGGTAAGTTCCCTGAAGAGGAAAAATGTCTATGCTTCATAATCCTCGAATATAAAATATACCAGAACATTTTAGGGTGCACTTAACAAGACATATGCTGACCAATATGATCTACAGACTTTAGGGGTGCTTTAAGTACTGTCCACTTCTTTGAGCACTTTTACGTCTGGGTCCACCATGCAGTTCAGAATCAACAACCAGAAGTACCAGATAGTACAAATGGAAATAAGACAGACATTCTCATATCAGCTGATCTGCAAGGAATTATTCTGCAGTCGATTTTCTCTTCTGGTATTTCCAGATCAGCAAATTTCTGAACGTATTCTAATTCCCCCTCTTGGGGGTATATGTACCACCTACCCATGCACACAAGGTCCTCAAACATTGGGCTAAAAGGTGCAGCCTCCTCTGTACTTAGTTCGACCCCTTCCACTGAAAGGCCAGAACCTGCAAGACAAGAAACAAAAAAAAAATGCAACAAACGATAACATAATGAATTAAATGACTGACCAAGTTAGAGGGAAGCCCATCTGCAGTGAAAGAACAAAGGCAGCATCCAAAGTACAGTAGAGGGATGACAAGCATCCACTGCAGAAAGCTTCCTCCCAAATCAGCTGATGACAAATGCAGACCTCTTCTGTATCCCAGGTACTCATAATGAAACCACAAAAAAAGAAAGTAGACAACTTAATTACAGATGCTCAAAAGGCCAAGTCCTTAAGTACTAAGGTACCAAAACAGGATAGAATCTTGGAACTGCAGCTGAAGCAAGTAATAGAAGCAGCTATACCTTTAGTGGAGAACATATAGCAGCTTTTTTAAAAGGATGGGTGAGCCACTTGGCAGAACACAATGATGTTAACAAGCCACCTACAAAAAGTTCAGTTAACCACTGCAAGCAGCTTCTTTCTTGGAACTAAGTAGACCAACATCTTTTCCTTACTTATGAACACACACACCCTCTTTCAGTAAAATTTGAGCGGATTGTTCACACTCAATGTATGAAGCCCCCCCAAAGCTGCTTTAAAGAAGAAAACACAAACAATAATGGACTGGCCTAAGGACAATTCTTAAACCACTTTCACATGGACCCAATTACTGTAATACATTCACCAATGCCTGGAATGCCCAAATGGACTCTTCATTTCCAATTTCTTTTCCAACAACTTCCCACTACAAACATCGGGTTGACTGTATTGTATACTCACCCATATCCAAATTACTCATTTTCTATCTTACTTATCACTATTCTGAGTATCAGTTTATCACTCTCCCTTCTCCAGCCTTTTCTTGCAGTGTTACAGAACAGAAGAGAAGAGCCACCTGAAAACTGGTGGAAACATTCCACCACTCTCTAGCCTATAATACATTGGTACTGACCACCACTGTAAATTTCGCCTTTGCTCTTGTACACTAGCACTAGAATGTTTATTCTCCAGTCACCTGGGATATGCTTTCTCTCCATACTACTAATACCCTTGTGACGAAAGGAGATACTGCTAGCCCAGCTATCTGGAATTTTGTAAGTAATTATATATCATTTGTGAATATCAACATGATTCATGTAAGATGCTTGTGTTACAAATGTATTACTACTGTATGTCATGTGTATATCAAACTGCTGGTACAGAACTGTGTGTTGAAAAGTTTGTTGCAAAGTACTTGAAATGTATCCACAGTGTACCCTACTGGAAAAGAACAGAAATGTACATGCACTATTGTAACTGTTTAAACATATATTTTAACAGTGGAAACTGGAATATAGGAGGTTAACTTCAGAAAAATAGCTGAAAGTAAATTACTTTATGGTTATGCAATAGAAGATGATATCTTTCAGTTTTGATGTAGCAAGGGGACACAATGTGTAAAACTAGGGCGCTTTATGTATTGTCTTGGAAGTGTTTTTCTGTTTTATGACTTCCAAGATCTGCCAAAGACCTGAGGTCTGTGTATTTTCACAGGTAGATACTAAATGCTACCAGCTGCCATTAATGGTTGTTTTGAGCCTGGGAACTAGGAATCAGATGACAAGCAATGATGTAATTCTGCAAGTTATCCCAGCAGTAATATTTGAGATATTAATTTGAGAACTCTCTGAGACAGACGGCATTCTGTATTCTGTCTTGGACATGACAAGAAGACCCATTCACCACACATTTCCTTGCTCTGATGAAATAAGTTTCTAGGGAATAGTATAATTATCTTAGATATAGTCAGGAATATAGCAAAGCTTAGTTTAGATATTTTTCTTCATTTGAGACTGTCCTGGAATACTGTTTTAAATATTTCCTGTGATTTTGAACTCCGATATCATTGTAGATATGTATTTAGTATGGTCTTGTTCTTTTATTATGAAATATATTTAAACATTTCATTGTGGCTAATCTGTCTAGAGATAAGCTCTGAGAGTACTTGCATATTTTATTTGGTGACACTGTGGGCCACTCCTAAAAGCAGTGAAACTACCATTTGCATTAATAGTAACATTACACAGCAAGACTTAGCACACTTTGTTAAGGGCCTTAAAGTACAGTGGATATAAAAAGTTTACACACCCCTGTTAAAATGCCAGGTTTTTGTGATATTAAAAAATGAGACCACAATAAATCATTTCAAAACTTTTCCACCTTTAAATCTGACCTATAATCTGTACTATTCAATTGAAAAAACAACAAATCTATTAGGGTTAAGATATAAAAAAAATAAAAAAAGTACAATCAGCTGGTTGCATAAGTGTGTACACCCTTAAACTAATACTTTGTTGAGGCACCTTTTGATTTAATTACAACATTCAGTCTTCTTGGGTAAGAGTCTATCAGCATGGCACAGATGTGCCTTATCAATATTTGCCCAATCTTCCTTGCAAAAGTGCTCCAAATCTGTCAGGTTGTGAGGGCATCTGTTGTGCACAGCCCTCTTCAGGTCACCCCACAGATTTTCTATTGGATTTAGGTGAGGGCTCTGGCTGGGCCATTCCAAAACTTTAATTTTCTTCTGGTGAAGCCATTCTTTTGTTGATTTGGATGTGTGCTTGGGGTCACTGTCATGATGAAAGGTGATATTCCTCTTCACCTTCAGCTTTCTAACAGATGCCCGAAGGTTTAGGGCAAAAATGACTTGTATTTGGAACTATTCATAATTCCCTCACCTTCACTAAAGCCCCAGTTACAGCTGAAGAAAAGCAACCCCAAAGCATGATACTGCCCCATCATGCTTCACCGTGGGGATGGTGTTCTTTTGGTGATGCGAAGTGTTGTTTTTGTGCCAAATGTACCTTTTGGAATTGTGCCAAAAAGTTCAACCTTGGTCTCATCAGATCATTTTCCCACAAGTTAAACAGTTATTTACGACAACACATTTTCCCACATGCGTTGGGGAGACCTAATGTATTGCTTTGCAAATTTTAGCCAGGACTGGATGTTTTTCTGTGCAAGAAAAGGCTTCCGTCTTGCAACCCTATCCCATAGCCCAGACATATGGAGAATACGGGAGATTGTTACATGTAGTACACAACCAGTACTTGACAGAAATTCCTGCAGCTCCTTCAATGTTGCTGTAGGTCTCTTGGCAGCCTCCCTGACCAGTTTTGGTCTTGTCTTTTCATCAATTTTGGAGGGACGTCCAGTTCTTTGCAAGGTCACTGTTGTCCCATATTTTCTCCACTTTTTGATGACTGTCTTCACTGTGTTCCATGGTATATCCAATGCTGTGGAAATGTTTTTGTACCCTTCTCCTGACAAACCTTTCAACAATGAGATCCCTTTGACGCTTTGTAAGCTCTCTGCGAGCCATGGCTTTTGCTGTAGCAGGCAACTGAGTAAATGTCAAGAAAATCCTACTAGGACAGCTGAACTTTATTTGGGGTTGATCAGAGTCTCTTTAACTGATAGCAGGTGTGTACCTAAGAAGACCGAATGCTGTAATTAACGCAAAAGGTGCTTCAACAAAGTATTAGTTTAAGGGTGTGTACACTTATTCAACCAGCTTATTGCATGTTTTTTATTTTTTATATTTTTCCCCTAATAGATTTGTTTTTCAACTGAATTGTGCAGGTTATAGGTCACATTAAAGGTGGGAAAAGTTTTGAAATGATTTATTGTGGTCTCTTTTTTTATATCACAAAAACCTGGCATTTTAACAGGGGCGAGTAAACTTTTTATATCCACTGTAGCTGATAAGGAGATGGCTGGTGGCAGTGATATCTACCTTATAGTCTGGGCAAAAGGGGGCATAGCTAGTAAACCTGTGCCAGCCTTTCCCAAGTGTGTGCATGTATAAATCAAACCTCAAAGTGCGTGTCAGCTACTTCGGCAAGGACACAAACCACTAGTTGGAGAAAGAGGGTGCTGGAGGTCTTGGCTTGGCCACTCAGCTGACATCTCAACTGTATAGCTGTGCCAGTGGGAAGTCTTACTGGGGATCTGGAGAAAGAGGGAGAAACTAGCCCTGGACTGACTGTGATCTCTGTGTGCTCTTAAGGGAAAAGTACAGTTTTGTACCTACCATAAATGTAGATGTTCGAAGATCCACATTGCTGCAGTCCTTACACTTGGGTAGTCGTACAAATGCGCATGACCGACGCATATCCTCAGTCTTTTCTTGCCCCAGATGTCAGAAGACCTAAAAGAAAGGTCAAAACCAAAGACAGCCAACCACCAAGCCACCACCCTGCAGTAACACTATGTACAATATATACAATAAATGACTGCAGCAATGTGGATCTTGAACATCTACATTTATGGTAGGTACAAAACTGTACTATGTTCTTCATCTCACATTGCTGCAGTCCTTACTAGAATCCCAAAGCAGAGGTAAGGGAGGATGGCAAAACTATAAAGGAGCAGGAGCTGCCAAAATGCCCTGTAAAATAGCAGTGGCAAAACCAGCCCTAGATTTAGAGTAAAGTGGAAGGTGATAATGCTTAGAGAAAGTATGCACTGAACTCCAAGTAGCTGCCTGTGGCAGTAGCCCTAGTGGAATGAGGCCTAATCCCAGCTGGAATCTCCTTACCATGATGGGAATAACAGAAAGCACAAAACCCAATCCACTTAGAAATAGTTTGTTTTGACACAGCCCTGCCCTGAGAACTCAAAAAAAAGAAACAAATAACTGCTGAGACTGCCTGAACCCTTTAGTCCTGCTCAAATAAATGAATAGTTTGGTTTTATATTCTTTGCCCCTCTAAAATTGCTTGAACAAAGGATGAGAAAAAAACAATGGTGGTCAATCATCAGTGAAACTCAGTAAGATATTGAAGAGCCATACTTAAATTGCTCGCTCAACAATCAAATCCTTGCAGCACTCCAACATAAAAATCTCTTAGCTTCAAAATAACATTTCAAACTTGCTGTGGAAGTTGAGACCTTCTATTTCAAAAAATAATATGCCAGGCTGTTTAAGTGAAGAGAAGTGAAGCTTGACATTGAGTAAATGACTGTCCTCCTGAGACAACAGGTGTGGAATCGAAGGCAAAGGCCATGTCAGTAATGGGTACCAGTGCTGTCGAGGCCAATCTGGAGCTATAAAATCATCCTTGGCTTGTCCTGTCTGACCTTTTTAAGTACCTTTGGGACAATTTCTGAAATACATGAGGATCCATTTCACCACTCGTGGATCCATAATTCTTCTGCTCACATCTGCTGCTAAGTTCTTCTGTGCGGCAGAAACCTTTGCCTGAAGATGAAGCTGTATGAATGAGAGTCTCCCCACAAAATCATTTGCCTGCATAGAGGAGGATAAGATGTGATTCCCCTTGCTTTGATGTACCACGTTGTCTGTTAGAATCAACACCTGCCCTGGAAAAAAGTAAATCCTTGAAAGCTTAATGCAAAACTGACTGCTAAACTAACATCTCAGGCTGATATGAGATGTTGTAGTCTCATCTGGGATGCTGTATTCAGCCTTACACCCCAGAAAGCACATGTCCTGAGAGGGTACTAGACTGACTATTTTTTTTTTCAGAATAATACCCCAGGCATCTTAGCATCACACTCACCTTTCTGCAACTCAGTCTGATAGGAACATGAAGGTAAGCCTCCTTGAGATCCAAAAGTTATCATCCAATGCCCAGCCAGATAAGTGTTGGATAGATAAATCCAAAATTGGTCTCCACGTGTTCCCTTTCTTTACAAGGAACAGGCGAGAATAAAATCCTAGGACCACTTCTGGCATAGGTTTTGCTGAGGAGGAGCGTCTGGCATGCCTTTGAAAGGAGGCAAGGTATGGAAATAAAACCTGTAACCATCTAAAATCCTTGTCTTAACATGGTCAGACAAATTCTGATCCCTCAGCCAATGCACTAAATCTTGTAACTCTTTACACTCAATACCTTCGCCAAGCATCTACCTTAGATTTCAATTGAGACTCATGGAATGAAGAGAAAAGAAAAATCTTCAGGAGGAGAAGCAGAAGGAGTAGAATCATCCACATCAGAATCAGAAGGAGAATACAACTCAGGCTCCACCCTAGGTCTCTTATCAGGAGGGGCAAAAGAACCTCTAATCAAAGTAATCAATCTTCTGCCATTTTTAAGCATATTCGGGTGACACCAACTGAAGCTAAACCTGGCCTGCCTCTATGAAGAACATCTGCACTTGATGCAGAGAGCTGCATCTGGTAATACTGTGTGTGTACCGTGTTAGCCTCCCAGTACAAGTCCTCCACTGTTACCAGTGGTGAGGACTGAGACTTCTTGACAAATCATCCAGTGGTGGGTTGTCACAACATCCAGCAGCTTCTCCTCTAAGGCACCCAACCATCTTGATTAAATCTGCCATGACTTCATCTGTGCCTCATGCTTTCATTAATGTCATGTTCTTTAGTGCTTCACATACTTCTAGAGTGGGTTCTTATTTGAAGAATAAGTATGTTGATAGAAATACTTCACAGTGGATCTGATCACCTCTGATACTTTAATCAGAATGGCTTCCAGGAGCAAGAACCTTAATGAGAAGCCAGAAACTAACAGAGAAAATTGTTGCTCCAATTGACAGGGACTTCCTGGGTATAAACTGAGAAAGTTTTCAATGCTGTCAGTGAGGGACCCAAAAACCTGAAATTGGAATTTTCTCATTCAACATAACATGATGGTGAGTTTTGGTCTTTCATCTCCAAATTCTACAACAAAATATGAAAACAGATGGCGTAGAGAAAATGCATACACAAATCTTCCTTGCAATACAAGAATAAGGCATACACCATTAACTGTGACTGCCCTACCAAAATAAACAAAAAATATGAACAGCATTATCTCATGTGACAAAAAAAATATCAACCCCAGGAGTGCCCTGCTCCTGCATGATTCAGAGCGGACAGGATTTCTGGGATTACAGATTAGAGAGTCTGCTAGTACCATTCACTTCATGTAGAATGTGGTCTGTCATAACTGCCAAATACGCATAATCTTTCTGTTCAGGGGGTATAAAAACAAGTGTCTCCTTGTCTGTTTAAACACCGTACAACAGCCTGGTTGTATGACTACAGCAATAAGGGAGAAGGTCTCGAATCCTTTTTTTACAGCTTTCAGGGTTTGGAATGCCATCCACATATGGAAGTATTTTTTGCAGAGACCTTTTTTTGGTGGGGCCAACTTTTCGCAAACCAAGGAGCTGCCAAAGTAAGCTTCTTAATGAACTACCAAAGGGAGTGTCACTAGGAAAGTCATGGGCTCTTATGTGAGAAGAGAAGACCCACATGAAAACTGGTGGAAACAGTCCACCACTCTCTAGCCTTGTGACAAGGCTCTGACTTCAAAGGAATGTCTGTGAGTGCATGGTGGGGCTTTGCAGCCTCTGATTACCATTTTTAGCACTGGACCAAGATTTGTTATAAACTTACTATAATGATGGATCAATTCATCCTCACCCATCCAATGAGAATTGTGGGTCCTCGATCCACTTGTCAGACCCATGTCAGCGAAACTAGTGCTCCAGGCTCTAGCTCCTTTAAATTTGTTTTCTACCTACAACGCTATGGCAGGTAAAGCTCCCTCAGATCACGTCTGCTACCCAGTGGTACAGAGAAACGTGTTAGAAAGCTCAAAAAGGAAAATGGACCCTTCAGGTCCTCTGGAAATAGAAAAAGGAAGGAGGATAAGGGAGAGGGATGTTGTAGCAGATGGATGAGGATGAAAGGTTCTGGCATTACGGTAAGTACATAACTACCATATATTATTCATCCCATCCATCAGATCCAGCTTGTGGGTCAGAATCCCCAGCTGCTTAGCGCTCGAGTGGCATCATGATAGAAGACCCTTGAGGGCAGTGACACCAAGGGAAGCTCTTGATCTTGAAATCATGTCCCGCTTATAAAGTTACGCAAATGTATGCAGAACAGCCCATGTAGGAGCTTCAAAAAATTTCTCCTTGAAATAAGTCCTGCAGAAGGGGGCAGATTGTAGCCTCAAATCTCATAGAATGGATTTTCAATCTTAAGGACAATGGACAACTGCTGAAAGAATACACAAATGTTACACAATAAGAGATGCATCTAGACAGAATAATCTTGGAAACCCTGGAGCAAAGGAAACACAGTTGATGGCATTTCTAATGGCTTTAGTTCTGGGAAGGTAGAAACTAATTGTGCACATATAAAGTGTAAAGCAAGTATTAGTCTTTACTGGAGTAACTGGGGAAGAAGACTGCCAGATGAATGGGCTGATTCAAGTTTGATTTGCATGCCACTTTGAGAAGAAAGGAGGGACTGGTGTATAATGACACTCTGTTTAAAAAAACAAATAATATTGGGATGATAGTGCATGCAAGTCAGACACACTCATGGCTGAGGTTATAGCCACGAGGAAGAAGGTCTTCAAAGACCGGAATTTTACGGAAATGGAAAATGCTAGTTCAAATGGGACTTTAAGGCACTAACACAAAACTAAGGTCTCAGAGGGACTGTTCTTCTGACTTGAGGCTGAAGCAGGAATGCATCTTTGAGAAAGGCCTTGCAAGATATATGAGAAGCTAATAAGTGGGGATTGAAGCCTTGGTGGAAGTTGGAGATTGCGATTAGCTGGACCTTGGCAGTTGAATGACTAGAACCAGATGGAAAAGCTGCTAAAGGAAGTAAAGGACTGTAGAATAGATTCACTGAAGGGTTCTAGTCCATGAGCAGCTGCAAAACTACAAAACATCTATAGGTAGATTCCTTTTGAGAGGTGAAAAGAAAGTACAACTTTTCTACAGACAAGAAAGGTCGCTGACATTTACTGGATGTAGAGAAACCATGCAGTTAACTTGAGGTTGAGAAGATCTAAGTGAAGTGACTCAGAGGTGAGAGAAAGAACAGCCTTCTCTGGGATGTCACTGCTTGGGGGGGGGGTCCCTGATGTGAGTTCTCAATTAGGGGAACAGACTTTGGTTGAGTCAGTATGGGGCAAGGAGGATCACAGGGGCTTGGCATCTGACTGCCCTCTGTATGAATCTGAACATCAGGCATGGGAGGGACACAAAGAAGCCTGGTTGGCCACTACCTGACTAAAGAGAGTCTCGCAGACTGCCCCTTTGGGGGAATACTGGCAAAATAATTACTGCACTTGGTGTTGATTGGGAAAGCAAAGATATCCCAGCAAAGATAGCCCTAGCACTAAAAGATTTGATGCGCTACCTCTGACAGACCACTCATGAGACAAAGGAATAGGTCTGCTGCCCCTGTTGGCAAGGCAGTTGGCTCTCCTGGGAATGTGTGTTGCTATCAAGAAGCAATGCACAGTGACCACCCAAAGGCCATACCTCAAAGTTACCTGGCATGAGGGGTAGGATCTGGTTCCTCTCTATCTGTTGACGTACTTAACTACAATCATGTTGTCTGTATAGATGGAAATAATCCCTGGGGGGAAGTAGTCCTGAAGTGTTGGCACTGCTAGGAGGATTGATCTCATCTCCAGGACATTGATGTGAAGGTTGGCCTCCTATTCTACACATGTACTTTGGAAAAACCTTTCCTGATAATGTAACCCCCATTCCAAGGAGATGCCATCCATGCTTAATGCGACACCTCTGCACTGGCCCAGTAGTCAAGCAGCCTCAATCCTCAACACTAGCACCAGCGAGGGATGTGCACCTTGGGAGGATGACAAGTACACACACAGTAAAGTACAATTTCCCTTAAGAGCACACAGAGATCACAGTCAGACTGGGGCTGTTTTCTCTCTCTTTATCCAGATCCCCAATAAGACTCCCCAATGGTTAAGATCTCAGCCACATGGTCAAGCCAAAACATCCAGCAGCCTCTCTATCCAACCAGTGCTTCGTGTCCCTGCCCATGTAGTTGACAGACAGAGATACTTTGAGATTTGATTCATATACAACCATACAGACACTCCTGGGGAAGGCTGGCACAATTTCAGTAGCTATGCCCCTTCTGCCCAGACTATACAGTAGTACCAGCTGCCACTAATCACTCTTTATCAGTTACTATAAGGCCCTTACAAAGAGTGACCAATTCTACTGTGTAATGTTACTATTATCCAAATGGTAAGTGTGTCCGACACTAAGGCTATTTAACAACACCCTGTACAGTGTTACTAAATAAATATGCAAATACCCTCAGAGCTTAAAAATCTCAAAACAAAACCAGCCACAATTAAAAGGTTTAAATATATTTAATAATAAATAATAAAAGAACAAGACAATACTTAATAACTCAGCACAGTGACAACAGAGTTCAGAATCACAGGAAATACTTTAAAACAACATTGCAGGACAGTCTCTCATAAATACAGAAAACATCTAGACTGATCTTACTATTTTCCTATCTATCTCTGAGAGAGATACTATGATCTTAGTCTTACTTACAAAGCAAGACAAGTGCTGGTGAGATGCTTACAGGTCCAGAGACAAATACAAAATGCCCAGACTTTATCTCTGAAATAGTTCTTAAATTAATACACATTACTGCTGGGTTAGCTAGATGACATCACTATCTGACACTTGCCTTTAGTTCCAGGGTAAAAGACACCAACAGAATTTAACATGTCTCTAAGAAAAATACTTCTCTCTTAGAGGCTGACACTTATCTCTTAGAAGCTTACCTGAAACTGGAAGTCGTAAAACTACTAACACACTTGCACTTAAAACCTAGTAATTATTTCTGTCTTAAGACAATAGAAAAACTCTAGCTCTAGACATTCTGTCTTCTAGTTGTGGTAAACACAAACGTAAAACTCTGCTTATTTTCTCAGCGTTTGCAAGTTAACTATGTCCCAATTTTTACTATGAAAATGTATGAAAACATACATTTGCACAGGCATATAGTCCATATACATTTCTGCTCTTTTCCAGCAGGGTGCACTGTGGTTACATTTCTGAAGCTACGTACATAACATTCAGGTTACTTACATTTGTAGACAAGCCTATGGATCACATTAATATTTAGAATGACACAGAATTATTTACAAAATTGTAGCTAGCTAGACTGGCAGCCTTCACACCCCCCCCCCCAACGAGAACTCAGTTTAGTTTTTCAAGTGACCCTTGAGAAACATTGCTTGAGAGAGTTGCCTATCTGGGCAAATCTTACCTAATTCCCTGTCTTGACAGCCCATCTGTGATGGCATTGCTAATCCCACTGCTGTGCTGCACTGTCATATCGCCTGCTTGCAATTCTAGGCTCCACCTTAGTAACTTGGCATTTTGCTGGCTGGCTCAATGTAGTGAAGTTAAGGGATTGTCGTCTGTAACTACAGTACATTTCCTTCCATAAAGATAAGGCTGAAGTTTCTGCAGTCCCCACACTATGGCTAAACATTCCTTTTCTACAGCTGCAATACATTCCTCCCTGGGTTGGAGCCTACGACTGTGATAAACCACTGGGTGCTCTTCTCCCTCTGAAGAAATCTGGCTAAGTACAGCTTCCGCCCATGGTTCAAAGTGTCCACCTGCACAACAAATTATTTGCTGTAATCTGGACTGGCTAACTCAGGGGGTCCTCCCAAAGCTTCTTTAAGCTTCTGGAATGCCTGCTCACATGCTGGGGTCACAGTACCTTATCTGGCTTGTTTTTCCTTGTCAGTTCTGTGAGGGGAGCAGCTATGGTACTATAACTGGGGACACATTTTCTGTAGTACCCTGCTATCCCTATAAAAGGCCCTCACCTGTTTTCGGTTCTGGCCTGATCTTACCACTCCCCACTCTATATCCTAGGTAGGAGACCCCTACCATACCCACCTGAAATTTGCTGGGCTTAATGGCCAACCCTGCCCTCTGTAGTCTGCCCAGCACCTCCCTGACATGCTGAAGGTGCTCTTGCCAGGAATGGCTGTAGACGGCAATATCACCTAAGCAAGCAAAGGCAAAATCTCCTGCTAGGATATGATCTACCAGGCTCTGGAAAGTCGCTGGGGAATTTTACATCCCAAAGGGCATGTTTGTCCACTCATACAAGCCAAAAGGAGTTCAAAGGCTGACCTCTCTCTAGCACTGGGAGTCAAGGGCACCTGCCATTAATCCTTGGTAAGATCAATGGTGGTAAGATACTTAGCCCCACCCAGCTGCTCTAGGGTTTCATCTGTCCTAGGCATGGGGTAAGCATCTGACTCTGTATGACCATTTAATTTCCTGTACTCCACACAGAACCTGGTGCTGCCATCCTTCTTTGGTACCAGCACTACTCGGGAGGCCCCAGGGACTGCTGGACTCAAATTACCCCTAGTTCTAACATTTCCTGCATCTCCTCCCTCAGAGTCTGTTTGGGGACTGCTTAATAGGCCTTTGGGATCCTGTATACACATGGTGATGCACCAGGTGGGTGCACCCTGGTTTCCCAGTGAACATGTTCCCAAAATCCTGTAACACTGCTCGGATTTCTCAAACCTGGGTAGGAGATAGCTACTGGGACATTGCTACCCCATCCACTGAGGTGTCAGTCCGAGCCTCACTGAGGAGATCAGTCACCAGATCTCCCTCAGACTCCTCCTGCAATCTACTGTAAATACTCAGCACAAGGGCCTCCCTATCATTGTAAGGTTTCATCATGTTAACATGGTACAATTTGTGCCCCTACCTCCTGCCTAGCAGTTCTACCATATAGTTATCACTGACCTTCCATACCACCTTGTAGTGACCCTCCCAAGCTGCCTGCAGCTTGTTGCGTCTGACAGGAATGAGAATCATTACCTGCTGCCCTACAGCATACTCTCTAGCTCGAGCATTCCAGTCATAGCAGACCTTTTTCTGCTGTTGCGCTTCTGCCAGGTTCTCCTGGGTCAAGACCATGAGTTCCCTGAGCCTTGTACTGAGGTTTAGGACATATGCCACGACGACTCCTTGTGGGATTCACACACATCCTCCCACTCATCTCAAATTAAATCTAGAAAACCTGTGGCTTTCTGGGGCACTTCTCTGTAAGCAAAGAGCAGACGGGACAAATATTTGTCCCACTCCCTCTTAAACTGGTCTGCAAATGCCTGTAGCATGGTCTTGAGTATAGAGTTTAACCTCTCAACAAGACCATTAGTCTGAGGATGGTATGGGGTGGTCTTTAGGTGCTTCACCCCACAGTACTTCCACAGACAAGCCAGCAGGTTTGACATCAAATTGGCACCTTTGTCACTCAGTATTTCTTTTGGGAAACCTACTCTGCTGAAAATCTCTAACAAAGCATTTGCCACCTTTTCTGCTTCGATGGAGGACAGAGCCACTGCCTCAAAGTATCTGGTAGCATAATCTACTGCCACTAGGATATACTTTTCCCTGTGGAATTTGGGGTACTCAGAGGTGCCACAATATCTACAGCTACACTGAAATGGCTCTTCAATCACAGGTTTGGCACTGTTTACAGGTCTTGCAGTACCCTGTTGCATCTCTGGAAATCCCAGGCCAATAGAAGTTATGCATATGTCTCTTTGTACATTTTATGCCCATATGACCTGCAAAGGGAATACCATTAGCTATAGCTAGAAGTGCAGGACGGTGGGCTCTGAGCACTACCAACTGCTGTATTCTCTCACCCTCTAGCGTTCCCTCAGGGTAAACTCTCTATACAGTAACCCTTTGTCCCAGTATACAGATTCCCTTTTCTCTTGAGAATCAAGTGCCTCACTAGGTACCTCTCTCAGGCCTGCCTCAACTCTCTGTTGGTAACCCTTCCCAGCTCCCCTTCCACAGGACGTCTAGTATCCTCTTACAGCAGTGCCTCACCGTCAGCCTCCCTTACAGTCACTCTGTCCAAGGGAACATTAGTACCCGCAAGCAGCCATGGCTCACCTTCAGTCTCACTGCTACAGGGTAGCTTCCTCTCTGAAGTAACCAACTCACCAGTCTTGGCTGCAAGTGTGTGGTCTGTCTGGGTCTCTTCCAGGCTACCAAACCCACATGCTTGTCTCCAAGCCTGACTGCGTGAACCTGCATGAACACATGGTACTACATTATCAAAATCATTCCCTATCAGGGCATCTGCATGATAATCCTCAAACACATCTACTTGCTGGCTTTCCTTTTTCACCCTCCCAGTCGAGGTGAACCCTAGCCAAAGGTATTTGGAATGGGGTCCCTCCTAAAGCTCTGATTGGAGTAGACTGCCCAGGCAAGTGCTACTCCTCTGTAAACATTGCAGGCTTCACAATGGTTATCTCAGAGGCTATGTCTCTCTTAGCAATGGTCTCGTTGCCATTCACTAAGACAGGCTATAATCTCTTGTGGTAGTCTGGTACCCTTGTTGTCTCAAGACAATCTACTGTTGGCATTTTGTCATTCCCACTTACTGGCTCTCCCACCTTTTGTTTCCCACCTTGCCTCCATTGATATCTATACACTACATGGCCCCACTGGTTGCATATAAAACATTTAACCCTAGGTCCTGGACTAGTACCTGGACTAGTGGCTTCCCCTGCTATTGGAAGATTCTGTTGGGGGCAGTCTGGGCTGCCCACCATGGGTTCCCTTAGACCCATGAGCAGCACTGGGTGTCCCTTTCATGTGCAGTGATGCCCTGCTTGCTAAGTATAAGTCTGCCTTCTTCCCAAACTCATCTACAGTAAGGCATCATCTTATCAGCTAACCAGATCCTCATGTCCTCAGGCAAAGTTCTAAGGGCTTGTTTCCTCACCAAAAGGCCTGCCAGTCCTTCAAAAGTTTTAAACTGACATCTACTCACCCACCTATGAAAATAAGTGCTTATTTCAGCAACATATTCACACACACTTTCATCTGCCTTGTGTTTATGCTCACTCACCTTTTTCCTATAAGCTACGGGTGTTGGCTTAAAAAATTCTAGCAAACAATTCTTTACAACATTATAATTTAGACAGTAATTATCACAGTTTGGACAGAAAGGGGGTCAGGAACCATATCCAGAGCCCTTGGTCAACATCATACTGTTTACATACCCTCTCAAACATATGAATGAAACTATCAAAACTATCCCCTTCTGTGAATTGTGCAAGAAATTTACTGACCTTTGTTTCTTCTGGGGTTCGGTTGTTCCCTTCTCCATTACCTCCATGACTCTGGCGACGAAGAGTCCGCATCTCCTTTTCATGTTGCCTCTGCCTCTCCTCAGCATCCATGCATAGCAGTTTCTCATTTTCCTCAGTCTCTAGATGCCTCAAGTCTTTCTGCTGCCTCTATTTCCAAATTCTTGGTCTCTAGCTCAAGACTCTCTAACTCCAGAGGGACTTTCAAGTTCTCTGTTGAAAGGTTGAGCTGTCCCATTCTCTGAGAGTTGTACATCTCCACTGCCAGTCTGATCATCCTCCTGGTTGCTATTCTCTGATGCAGCTGTGACCAAAGCTGCAATCATGTCCGCTTTAGACAGATTTCAATGCACCAGTCCTTTAGCCTGGCACATTTCAGCCAATTGGCTCCTTGTCAGCTTGCCATACTCCTCTGCTGACATGCTTGCCTGCTCACCCTGACTAACTAAGCTAACAAAATAAATAAAACAACTGTGAAATGAACTCTGAATGCTCACTGCATGGCTGATTTAGAGTATAAAAACACCTTCAGTGATCACTGTACACAAGCTACAGGAATTGAATATCCACACCACAAGCCAATTAATATGTGATGTGGCTATCTTACCACTATCAACCAATTAATATTTGATGTGGATATCCCACCACTGCCGAACAATTAATATGCAACACCCCTGCACGGGCCCAGTAATCAAGGAGCCTCAATCTTCACCACTAGCACCAGCGAGGGACATGCACATTGGGAGGATGACAAGTACACACAGTAAAATACAATTTCCGTTAAGAGCACACAGAGATCACAGTCAGTCTGGGGATGGTTTCTCTCTCTCTATCCAGATCCCCAATAAGACTTCCCACTGGCACAACTACAGGGTTAAGATCTCAGCCGAGTGGTCAAGCCAAAACCTCCAGCACCCTCTGTCCAACCAGTGCTTCGTGTCCCTGTCCAAGTAGCTGACACACACACACACTTTGAGATTCGATTTATATACAACCACACAGACACTCCTGGGGAAGGCTGGCACAGGTTCACTAATCATGCCCCCTTCTGCCCAGACTACACAGTAGTACCAGCTGCCACCAACCACTCTATCAGCTACTTACAAAGAGTGACCAATTCTACTGTGTAATGTTACTACTATCCAAATGGTAAGTGTGTCTGAGACTAAGGCTATTTAAGAGTGGCCTGTACAGTGTTACCAAATACATATGCAAGTACTCTATGAGCTTAAATATCTCTAAACAAAATCAGTCACAATTAAAAGAACAAGGCAATACTTAACTCAGCACAGTGACAAAAGAGTTCAGAATCACAGGAAATACTTTAAAACAACATTGGAGGACAGTCTCCCATAAATGCAGAAAACATCTAGAATGACTTTACTATTTTCTTATCTATCTCTAAGAGAGATGCTATGATCTAAGTCTTACTTACAGAGCAAGGCAAGTACTGGTGAGATCTTTACAGGTCCAGCGACAAATCCAAAATGCCCAGACTTTCTCTTTGAGATAGGTCTTAAATTAATAATACACATTACTGATGAGTTAGCTAGATGACATCACTATTTGACACTTGCCTCTAGTTCCCAGACTAAACAGGTACCAACAGAATTTAACATGTCTATGAAAATACTTCTCTCTTAGAAACTTGCCTGAAACTGGAAGTCATAAAACAATTAAAAGTTTTACATTTTAAACCTAGTAATTTATTTGTGTCTTAAGGCAATAGAAAGAAACTAACTGTAGACATTCTGTCTTCTAGCTGTGGTAAACGCAATTGTAAAACCCTTTACTTATTTTCTCAGAGTTGGAAAGTTAACTCTGTACGTCCCAAATTCCACTATGAAAACATACATTTGCACAAGCATATAGTTAGCCCATATACATTTCTGCTCTTTTCCAGCAGGGTGCACCGTGGTTGTATTTTTGAAGGTCAGCACAGAACATACAGGTTACTTACATTTGTAGACAAGCCTATGGATCATATTAATATTTACAATGACATAGAATTACTTACAAAATTCTAGCTAGCTGGGCTGGCAGCCTTCTCACTTACCACTGCAGATGGTGGTGGCAAGAAAAAGGTCTTCATCTGGGAGATCAACAAGGAGGTTAACCACCAATGAAGCCGATTCCTACAAAGACTGCCAATTTGAATCAGCACTGCCAGTAAATCCAACAGTTGTGGCCACTGCACTCTATATTGTCAATGCAGAATCTCCATATGAAACCATACTGAGTGGACCATTAAGACTCAAGAAGCAATGATGCCAAAAGCCTTTAGGACAAGAACTATGGACGGAGATGAGAAGCAAAGCAGACACTGTGCATCAAGTCTTAACAAATGGACTTTTTTGGAGGAAGAAATATTGAAAGGGATTTTGAGGTGGCATCTGATAAACTTTACAAAGCATACTGACTGCAGTTGTGACTTCTCAAAGTTGAAAGAAGTACCCAAAGACAGTCAGACTTAAAGCAAGTAGACAATGACCCTGAGAAGAGATTCACTTGACATGGCAGTGAGCAGTCAGTCATCTAGGTAAGGAAAAGTACAGTTGTGTACACTTAACATAAATGGAGATGTTCAAGTGTATTCACTGCTGCATTCACAACTGATGGGATTTCCTGCAGCGGAAGCCCTTGGTTGACCAGACTACCACATAATTAAAGCTAGCAGATGCACTGACCGACGTGAAGACGACTGGGTATAAACAAAGTCAGCCAAGTTCAATACGGTTGGGGAGGGTGGCCTAATGGTTAAGATGTTTGCCTTACAAACACAAGGTACCGTGTTTGAATCTCACAAGGGATAAATTGGCTAGGTTTAAAATGGCTCGCAAGGCCAGTTAGCCTAGTACTAACCTACGAACCTATGAACCTATGAACCTCAGTACTTCCTTGTCACAAACAGGTATGCACCCCCCCCCCAAAAAAAAAAGGTCCTAACAACAAGGGCATAAGCTCAGAAACTCCAGGGTATATACAAAGGAAAAGGAGGAGAAGGGAAGAACCTGGAAGTAGAGAGAAGACTAACCACTCCAATCCCATGGGTACAGATGGGAAGGAGGAAAGGAAAAACTACTGCAATAGTGAATACACTCAAACATCTACATTCATGGCAAGTGTACAAAAAGTACAGTTTTGTACCTACCATAAATGTAGATGTTTGAGTGTATACACTGCTGCAGTCATTACACTTGGGTAATTCTGCCGTCAGGCGGTCCCTCAGTCGGCCTGAGTTCCAAAGTCTTGGTCCAGCGTTGGTTGCTGTCACTTCTTCCCGGACGTCAGTGCGACAGGGGTATATAAGATGCAGCCCACGCCATTTTCTTCAGTTTTTCTTGACCCAGATGTCAGGTGCCCCCATAAAGGTAGGTAATGCAAATTGCTAATAAAACATACATAAGAAAAGCAATAAAAAACTTTCAGTTACCAGCAAATACTCCCCATAGGTAGCAAAGGGTAGAAAGCTTAGGTACGTACCAACAAGTAAGAGGGGAAGGAGGGAGGGTAACCTGGACTGCAGCAGTATATACACTCGGACATCTACATTTATGGTAGGTACAAAACTGTACTATGTTCATCGTGTTACACTGCTGCAGTCATTACACTTGAGTAGAATCCCAAAGCTGAGGTAGGGTGGCTGGTTCTATAAGGCATTAGGGGAGGCTATAAGGCTCTGCAGCACTGCAGTGGCAAAGCCAGCTCTGGATTTAGAGTAAAGAGGCAGATGGTAATGCTTGGTGATGCTTGGTGAAGGTATGTACAGAACTCCAAGTTGCTGCTTCCAAAATGTCCTTGGTAGGTACTCCTCTGAGATAGGTAGGTGAAGTGGCTGTTGCCCTGGTGGAATGAGACCTAATGCTGTTAGGTACAGTTTTCCCATGGTGTGTATAGCAGAAATGTATACAGTGTCCTATCCATTTTGAAGTGGTCTGTTTTGAAATGGCTTTTCCCTGTGCTCCTGCAGCATATGCTACAAACAATTGCTCAGTTTTTCTGAAAGCTTTCATTTTGTCCAAGTAGAAGCTTAACTGCCTGTGTATGTCCAAGGAATGTAGAAGTCTCTACACCCTTTATTCTGTGGATTTGGATAAAAAGTTAGCAAGTGAATAGTTTTGTTTATAGCCATACTTGATGCCACCTTTGGCATAAAAGTAGGGTTTGTTCTTAAAGACACAATGTCTTGGTGGAAAATGATGAAAGGTTCCACTGCCATTAGTGCCTGTAATTCTGAAACTCTTCGTGCTGAGGTTATTGCCAGGAGCAGAGCAGTTTTCCAAGGGTCCGTGTTGTAATGAGCAGAGATGGCAGAGGCATGGATCTTGATGGATGAAAAGGAGAGGCTTTTGTCCAGCATTGCAGTTAAATATTGTAATATCTGAGGAATATTTGGGACAAGAGGGTCAAGGCTGTGAGCCTGGTTCCAGGCACAGAATCTCTTCCATTTATCCGAATAGGCTTTCGTGGTGCTAGGCCTTCTGGCCTCCAGAATGACATCCATAACAGCTTTGGAGAGTGGCATTGCTTGCTTGACTAAGGAATCTGCCATGCAGCCAGGTTTAAAGTCTTTAGCTGGCTGTGAAGTATTGATTGTTGTGCTGAGTCAGAAGATGTGGGATTTGAGGCAAAATCCAGGGTGGATACTGTGCTACGTTCTTTAAGATTGGGTACCAGTGCTGGCGTAGCCAGTCTGGGGCAATCAGGATCATCTTTGGCTTTTCTCGCCTGGCTTTTATGAGTACCTTTGGAAGGAGAGGTAGTGGTGGGAAAGCATATACTTGTAGGTTTTTCCAGCTGAATGAGAGGGCATCCACTTTCCATGCTTGTGGGTGGTAAGTCCTTGTGCAGAATTTCTGTAGCTAGCAGTTCATTAGGGATGCAAACAGATCTATGTCCGGGCTCCACCATTTTTGTGTTATCATTCTGAATATTTGTGGATGTAATTTCCACTCGTGCGGATCCATGATGTTTCTGCTTAAGTCGTCTGCCAGTGTGTTTTTCTCTCCTGGCAGGAATTGTGCTTGCAGATGAACTTGATAGGTTAGAGCTGTGTTCCACAAGGTCATGGCTTGTCTGCAGAAGGGATAAGAATGAGTGCCCCCTTGCTTGTTTATGTACCACATAACTGTGGTGTTGTCTGTCTTTAGTAGTAGTTGCCCTGGATGCAGAAGGTCCTTGAAAGCTATAAGGGCATTTTGTACAGCTAGCATCTCTTTTTGATTGATGTGAAGATGCCTTTGTTCTGTGGGCCACTTGCCCTGAGTACATTTTCCTGACATGTGTGTTCCCCAGGTGTAATCCGATGCATCCACTGTCAGCGTTTGCCTGGCTGTGGGTTGATTGAAAGGCTGTCCCTTGTTGAGGTGACATGCTTGAGCCCACCATCGAAACTCCTGTGGTAGGCAAGGAATTAGCGGTATTACTGTTTCCAAACTGTGACAGTGTTGAGAATAGACACTCTTTAGGTACCATTGTAGTTTCCTCATATGCAGTCTGGCATATGGAATTAGTAGTATGCACGATGCCATGTAACCCAAGGCCTGCAGAATTATTCTTGCAGGGAGTTGGGTCTTTGTTGCCATCAATTTAAAATATTGAGTCAGTTGTCCTTGCTTCTGTGGCGTGAGATAAGACATCTGAGCCGTTGTATTTAAGCTGGCACCCAAGAATATTATCTCTTGTGAGGGCACTAGTTTTGACTTCTTTTCGTTTACTGTGTACCCTAGGCACCTTACTTTAGAAGAATGTCCTTGCTCTCTGCTTGAATCAGGCAGTCGTCCAGGTACGGATAAATTTTAATTCCTTTCTGTTTGCAAAATGCAATTACTGATGCCAGGCACTTTGTGAAGACCCTGGGCGCAGTAGATAAGCCAAAGGGCAGTGCAGAGAATTGGTAATGCATTGAACCAGCTAAGAATCTGAGGTATCTTCTGCAGTTTTGTTTGATAGGGACATGCCGGTATGCCTCCTTGAGGTCCAAAGTTACGAGCCAAGCTTTCTTACCCAGTATGGGAAGAAGCTGCTGTAGCATCAACATTTTGAAATTTGGAACATCCAGGTAAGTGTTTAGAGAAGAAAGATCCAGAATGGGCCTCCAGGCTTTGTCCTTTCTGGGAACCAGAAAGAGTCTTGAGTAAAATCCTTGTCCTTGCTCCTGTGTTGGTACCTTTTGAATAGATCTCATGTTCATGAGTGCTGTAATTTGTCTTTGAGCCTCTGCCAATTGATTTGGTGGCAGATTTGGCATTCCTTTCAACCTTGGCAGAGTGTGAAAGTGGAACCTGTAACCTTGAGATACAATGTTGAGAACCCATTTGTCTTTGGTGATCATATGCCAATTGTGACAGAAAAGTGCCAGTTTTCCTCCCAAGGGGGCTGCCAAGAGAGAAGTGCTTGGCAGCTGTAGTGGGAAGTCATTGGGGCTGTTTTTTATAAGGTTGAGGCCTGTCTTCCCCTTCTTTCTGGGTTGATGCACCCCATTGTCGAGGCCTGCAAGGGCCTTGTGTTTGACCTCTACCTCTTGGATGTCTGTATTTGCCCCTTTGAGGTCTGTCTGTAACTGGGAAGGACCAATTCTTTGTTGGCCAATTTCTGCTAAATCGAGGAGGCTGAACCTGTAAGAAATCCTTCACTGTTTGCATAGATTTTGCCTTATCCTCCATTTTCTTCAATACCTCTTCTGCCTTAACTCCAAATAAAACATCCTGTTACAAAGGTGCATCCAATAATTTTGCTTTAACATGATCTGCTAATGACTGTTCTTTTAACCAAGCATGTCTTCTAATGACAGATCCTGTAACTGCTGCTCTACAGGAGGCCTCTAATGAATCAAAACCACATTGCAAAGTATGTTTTTCCACTTGTTCAGCTGCATGCAATAAATCCTGAATTTCCTTATAATTAGCAGGATCTGAATTTGGAAGCATTTTTTTGTTTCAACTGAGACATTAAATACTGCTGATATTTTAGCATGTGAAACTGGCAATTTAAGGTCCTCGTTGCTAAAGTTGCAGATGTATATACTTTCTTCCCCCATCTGTCTAATGTTCTTGAATCTCTGTCAGAGGGGACTGGATTTTTTGCTGAAGAGGCCTTTACCCCTTTGGGACCCTGAGAAATAGTTTCAGGGTCAGCAACAGGGCTTTTATAAAGAAATTTGTGAGAGTCAGGGACTCTGTAGTATCTGTCTGGCTTAAGTGGAGCAGGAGGTAAAGAATCAGGATTTAAACTGGATTCAGAATACACATCATCCACAATATCTAACACTGGCAGAATAGCAAGGGGTCTGTGTTGAGGTAATAAAAGGAAATCTCTGAGCCTTTTCTTGGATTCTGAATAATCCTGGCCCTCCCAATGGAAGTGCTCCCTCATGGTATGTAAGGTTTCCCCAAAGGAGTAGTCCTCTGGCGGAGAGGCTGAAGGAATTGATTCCTCAGCATCAGAATCCTCATAAGGGGGTAGAGAGTAACCTAGGTCTGAGGAGGAATCTGAGGAGATGGATACCTGGTCGGATGAGTCAGTCTGCATCCTGTCTAGGCCTTTTATCAGGAGGGGGATGGGACCCCCATATTAGAGTGATTAGGTCTTTGGCCATTTTGAGCATTTGTTTCTTAGGCATGGAGGCCTGTCCTGGTGAATGCTGAAGTTGTTTCTTTGTTTTTAAAGGAATTTTAGACTTAGCAGAAGGTTTAATGGTTAACTGAGTAGGTCTAAAGACACCCTCTGAAGCTACGGGTTGTTCAGCTACTCCGGATCCCTCTGAAGGGTTAGTCTCGGTAGGCTGCAAATCTGGTGCGTCCGAAGGCCCAGCCATCTCCATGTGGGAGTCAGAGGCAGCCTGTGGTTCTAAAGAAGTGGTCATCAGGGGCTGCGAAGGCGCCTTGCTGAAAACCGGAGAACCGGCGACTGGCCTAGAAGAGGCTTCGTCGTCAGTTTTGGGCCTCGGAAGCCTGTCCTTGTCTTTGCGCTTTTTGTGTACCCCGGTCGTCGGTAGTTCTGACGGCATGGTGTAATTGAATTTTCTGCTAAAATAATGTCGGGCAAAATCAAACCGACATTTAATAGTGCGTGCGCTTGTTAAACCTAGCACAAAACCGACAACCTGTGACGTCATGGTCTGGGCCTAGGCATGGAATACAATAAGAATGGAAATCCTTATGAGATATTTGCTTCCCACAAGAAATACAGTTATTAACTTTTACTGACATCGGTATGAGGCAAGAAAAAGTTTCCCCAACGGGGTACTTAGCTTTGTAGAAGACTTCGGTTCTGGATTCGGAGTGAAAATCTCCGGAGTCGCCCAACCGGCACTTGCGAACTGCTTTTGCTTTGGGCACCGCGCGGCAAGAAAGACTGAAGAAAATGGCATCGGCTGCATCTTATATACCCCTGTTGCACTGACGTCGGGGAAGAAGCGACAGCAACTGACACCGGACCAAGACTTTGGAACTCAGGCCGACTGAGGGACCGCCTGACGGCAGGATAACCCAAGTGTAATGACTGCAGCAGTGTAACACGAACATCTGCACTATGTTCTTCATGTTTCACTGTTGCAGTCAAAACTGATGGGATTACTCCCAAAGCTGAAAGGAGGGTGGATGGAAAGATTAGGGAAAGAATGCCCTGCAAGATGGCACTGGCAAACTCCACTATGGACTTGGAGAAGGATTGAAGGTGAATGTTTGGTGAAGGTACACACAGAGGACTAAATTGTGGCTTCCAAAATCTCCTTAGTGGCCACCCCTTTTAGAAAAGCAGTAGACCTAGTAGAGTGTGACCTCACAGGGTCAGAAGGCTTCTTACCACGATAGCTGTAGCAAAACAAGATAATGTGGGACATCCATTTGGAGATTGTTCGTTTAGAAACCAGTCTCCCCCTCAGAGCTACAGGCAAAGGCCACAAAAAAGTTGGTCAGACTTCCTGAAACTCTCTGTTTTGTCCAAGTAATAATGCAGTTGCTGATGCACATCCAGAGTAAGGAGGATTCTTTTCCCCTTGTTTTGAGGGTTAAGGAAGAAGGTAGGTTAAGTGGAGGATCTAGTTTAAAGAGATGTATGTAACCACTTTATGCATAAAGGAAGGGTTCGTCCTAAGAGAGACTGTTTGGGTGGAAAGTGATAAAAGGTTTCCCACACATAAGGGCCTGAAGCTCTGAAAACCTTCTAGCTGAAGTACTGACTAGTAGGAAGACTGTCTTCCAAATCAGGAATTTAATATCTGCAGAGGCAGATGGCTAGAAAGGCGGGAGGGTTAGTTTCTCCCGAATTAAATTAAGATCCGGGGGGAACAGGAGGTTTTCTCTGGGGTCTACTGGGGTAAACCCTCTCAGGAACTATTTCATGAGAGGATGGTAGAAAACAGAGGGTTGAATACGCAGATAAGCTGAAACTGCTGAAGTGTAAATCTTTATACAGGCACAGGAAAGTTCTTTTGCAAAAAGTCGTGATAAATATGAAAAGATCAGAGGCATCTGAGCTTGCAGAGGGCTCTATTTTGTCTACACCATACAGTGAATCTCTGCCATTTGGCAAAGTAAAATTTTCTTGTGCTAAGTCACCTGGCTTCTTTTAGAAAGTCCACAACCTGTTTGTTGAGGGGTGCCTCCTGCCAAAGGGTCAAGGTATCAATCAAGCTGTCAATTTGAGTGTGTTCAGGTTAGGGTGTATGATCGAGCCCATGTTCTTGAACAAGTCTACTCACTGGGGTAGCAACCATGGCTTCTTCTTGCTTAGACTGATGAATATAGGATACCAGTGCTGCCTCTACCAGTCTGGGGCTATTAGAATGACCCTTGCTCCTTCTTCCTTTACCTTCAGCAGTACCCTTGGAAGCAAGAGTATTGGGAGTATGGGGGAAAGACAAAGGAATTGGCTTGTCCAAGGGAAGGAGATGACATCTACCTTTCGGACTGACCTTGTTTTTCAAGTGAGCATTTTTTGGGGGGGAGGGGGGGCAAAAAGGTCTAGCTGTGGCACTCCCCATTCTTTGGCTATGATTAGAAAACTTTCAAAATATGGTTGTCACTTGTGAGCATCTGACAGGCTCCTGCTTAGGTGACCCACCAATTAACTAGTTTCTCCTGACAGGTACTGTGCTATGAGGTGCAGGCCTAGGGAATTTGCAGTTTCCCACAGGACCATGGCTAGGTAACAAAGAGAGTAAGAGCAAGTCCCCCCCCCCCGCCTTGACTGTTTATGCACCACGTAACCATGGGACGGTCTGTCTTTACCACGAGCACTGCTGGTTTCCATTGCTCTTTGAAGGCAATCAGGCCTTTTTGGACTGCCATCAGTTCTTTTATGTTGACATGTTTGTTCTTGAACTGGTACTCCCCTCTGCCCTGAGTCTGGAAGTTGTTGTAATGGGCTCTCCAGGATATTTCCAAGGCATCTGTGATCAGAGTTTGGTCCCAGTGGATGAACCTGAAGGTAAGGCACAAGTTGATGTAGCATGCTTGGGCCCACCAGACAAACTCTTTTTTGAGACAAGGGAGAAGCTTCACCTTGAAGCAGAGGAAAGTATAGTTGTGTACACTTTCCATAAATGTAGATGTTCGAGTGTATTCACTGTTGCAGTCATTACATTTGGGTTATCTGCTTGCAGGTAGCCCTCAGTCGGCCTGATTAACAAAGTCTTGGGTCCTGCTTCGGTTGCTGTCCTTTCTTCCATTATATCAGGTCGTCAGGGGTATAAAACATGCAGCCAACACCATTACATCAGTTTTTCTTGCCCCAGATGTCAGGTGCCCCCCTAATGGGAAGCAATTAAATATAAAAGTACAAGGATATACCTCCAACAAAAAAGCAAATACACCAAAAAGGCTTTTAAGCATAGTAAAGGAAAGTAGAGGTATAGCCAAAAGAAGTTAGGGGGCTGGAGGGAGAGTAACCAGGACTGCAACAGTGAATACACTCGAACATCTACATTTATGGTAAGTGTACACAACTGTACTATGTTCGTTGTTTTTCACTGTTGCAGTCGTTACATTTATGTAGATTCCCAAAGCTATGGTTGGGAGGAGGAATTTAAATAGCATTAGGGCCAGCTATAAGGCCCTGCAAGACTGCAGTGGCAAAGCCAGCTCTGGATTTAGAGAAAATTGGCAAATGATAATGCTTGGTGAAAGTATGTACAGAACTCCAGGTAGCAGCTTCTAGGATGTCCCTGGTAGGGATGCCTCTGAGAAAGGCTGTAGAGGTAGATGCAGCCCTGGTGGAGTGAGGTCTGATCCCCTTGGGGATAGGTTTTCCATGGTGCTTATAGCAGAAATGAATGCAATGGCTTACCCATTTAGAAACTGTTTGTTTTGAAATAGCCTTCCCCTCTGCCCCTGCAGCAAATGCCACCAGCAGTTGTTCAGATTTCCTGAGGTTTAATCCTGTCCAAGTAGAATTTAAGCTGTCTGTGCACATCTAAGGAATGCAGTATCCGTTCCCCTTTATTCTGTGGATTGGGAAAGAAGGTTGGCAATTAAGAGCCACACTGGATACCACCTTGGGCATGAAGGATGGACTGGTTTTGAGGGACACCTTGTCCGCATGAAAGATGATGAAAGGCTCCACTGCCATAAAAGCCTGTAATTCAGATACCCTTCTAGCTGAAGTGATTGCTAAAAGGAAAGCTGTTTTCCAAGAAAGAAATTTTAAGTCTGCAGTAGCAGCTGGCTCAAAAGGAGGTAGAGTGAGTTTCTCCAAGACAAAGTTAAGGTCCAAGGCTGGGGTTGGAGTTCTCCTGGGTGGTCTCAAATTTTTGGCCCCTCTGAGGAACTGCTTGAGCAGTGGATGAGAGAAGAGGGGAGGTTCTGTGTTATAATGAGCTGAAATGGCTGAGGCGTGGATTTTAATGGAGGTAAAAGACAGGCCCTTGTGAAGCATCTCAGTTAAGTATTGTAAAATCTGAAGTAAATTGGGTGCTGCTGTGCTCATCCATTGAGACTGGTTCCAGGCAAAGAATCTTTTCCATTTTTCAGCATAAGTTTTCTAGTACGAGGCCTCCTTATCTCTAAAATATCCATCACAGGTTTGCTGAGGGATGGTAAAGGAGAGATTTAGTAATTAGCCAGGCTGCAAGATTCAGTGTTACAAGCTGAGGGTGCAGAAACTGGTTCTCCTGCTGAGACAGCAGGGAAGGAGTCTGAGGCAGGTGCCATGGAGATAACAGTAACACACTGCGCAAGAGGGGGTACCAGTGTTGGCACGGCCAGTCTAGAGCAATCAAAATCATCCTTGGTTTGTCCTGTTTGATTTTTAGTAGTACTTTGGAGAGAAGAGGCAGAGGGGGGAAGGCATAGACTGATAGGTATTTCCAGCTGAAGGACACAGCATCCACTTTCCAGGCTTGTTTGTGGGGAGTCCTTGTGCAAAACTGTCCAATTGGTAGTTCTGGGGAGAGGCAAACAGGTCTATATCTGGGCTCCCCCATTTGCTTGTCAACATGATGACAATAAAGAAGTTTTGTCTTACCATAACGTTCCAGCTGTACTGTTGATTCTCGTTCAGTCATTACGTATGGGTATCGGTCCCAACCTCAGAACCGAGCCGGCCATCTTCCAAGCTCGCATCAGCTACAAACTCTCGAGCTAAACTCTTACCTATAATTCCCTTCTTCCTGTTACCTCAGATTGAGTTTGCAAGTCAAAAGAAGGTAGAGGCTACCTCTGGTCAAATGACCTAAGAGAACCGGATGTTGAGATCCACTAGAAGCCACAGAAGGGGGAAGGAGGGAGGGTCATAATGACTGAACGAGGATCAACAATACAGATGGAACGTTATGGTAAGACATAACCTCTTTATCTGATATTGTTAATCCTCGTTCATTCCTTATGTATCGGACAGAGTCCCCAGCTACCTCTATTCCTGGGAGGCTCTCATGGGAGGACATTCCTGAGCACCATAGAACCAAAGGATGCTCTTCCCCTGGAGGCCAAATCCAATTTGTAATAATTGATGAAGGTATGAGGCGTAGCCCAAGTTGCAGCTGCACAAATGTCATGTAAAGAAGCTCTGGCATAAAAGGCAGCAGAAGTTGCCACCGACCTTGTCGAATGAGCCTTCATGGTAGTAGGCAATGGGATATTACGTTGTGTATAAATGAAGGTCACACAGTCTTTCAACCATCTAGCTAATGTGACCTTAGCAACAGCAGATCTTAACCTAGGTCCAGAAGAGGCCAAAAATAATTGGTCAGATTTACGAGAGGACCTAGTCCTGTTCAAGTAAAACGGATTTGCCTGCGAATATCTAGGGTATGTAGGCAATACTCTCCTCTAATTGAATGACTGGGAAATAAAACTGGCAAATTCAATGGTTTGATTAATGGACATTTCAGAGATCACTTTTGGCAGAAATGAAGGATTAGTTCTCAAAGACACTATCTCTATGACAAATCAAGTATGGACTCTTGATGCATAAAGCTTGAAGCTCAGAGATACGTCTGGTGGAAGTAATGGTGACCAAAAACAAGGTTTTCCATGACAAATATCTGAGGTCGCAAGAAGAAGCTGGTTCGAAGGGTGGCATTGTCAGAGCCTGTAGAACTAACGACAGGTCCCATGGCTGAATAGGTTCTCTAAAAGGGGGCTTCAAATGATTCACACCTTTTATGAAGGTCTTGCATAATTTGTGTGACATGAGAGGAGTCTTGGACACCCTCATGGAAATTAGATATTGCAGCCAAATGAACTCTAATGGTAGAGGCAGATAGACCCGATTGAAACAGGTCGGCCAGATACTCTATCGACACCGGTGCAGATTTGAAACTCTTTGTAAGACGTTTAAATCTTGCATTTCATTTTAAAGGGCAGCCCTATGTTAATAATGGACTTTCTAGAGCTAGCACAATTAATCCCCCTACACATCCTTCCATTAAAGTATTTGAGGAGCTGGTTGAGAAGGATCTTAGGATTTTGTATTCACAGGGAACACACACACCTCCTACCAATCTAAATGCGGAAGAGGTTCGGTTAGTTAACCATCTTAAGAAGGAAGGTATTAGGGTTATGAAGCCCGAGAAAGGAGGTGGTGTGGTATTAATGTACAGCTCTGACTATGATACCCACCTCTATGGCATGTTGCAGGACACAGAACAATATGAGATAGTTTCTAGGAACTAGGTAAATCTTGCTATTTCTAAAATTAAGTTTTTGCTAACTGATCATTTGCTACAAGGGGCCATTAATGAAAGATTATTCAACTATCTACATGTGAACAAACCTAAAACTCCAGTAATTTTTGGAATCCCAAAAATACACAAAGGGCTGGATCCACTGAAGTTTAGGCCCATTGTTTCTGGAGCGAGTAGTATAACGGAACCTTTGGGGAAATTTATTGATCATGTAGCAAAGAAATTTGTTTCCTCTCTGAATCATGTTTGCAAAGATCCATGGGACTTCCTCAAAGGTATTAAACCCCCTCTTTTCCAGCCTGAACTTTTGATGATCACTACTGATATAGTAGAGTTATTCGCCTGCATTCCCCACTCAACTGGTTTGGAATGGTTTAATGAAATACTTGTAACAGAGGCTGGTCTAGGGAATAAGATTACTAGTTTGCTAGTAGAGTTCATGGAAATTGTGTTAGAAAATAATTTCATTTATTTTAATGGAGAACTCTACAGGCAAAAGAAGGGTGTGGCTATGGGTGCCTCTTGTGCTTCCCTTTATGCTAATGTAGTGTTGCACAGGTGGGAGCAGAGGTTTATTTTTTCAACAACTTGGGCCCATTACATAACACACTACAACAGATATCTGGATGACATCTGTATCTTATGGAATGGGACTGTTGAACAGTTTCTTGATTTTTTTAACTATCTCAATTCCACCACTCATTTCTTGTCCTTTACCTATAATGCCAGTGAAAGTGAATTACATTATCTTGATGTTACCCTTTTCAAGGACCACTCTAACCACACTTTTCAGTCCAAGCTTTATAGGAAACCTACCTTTTCCAACTCTTATCTCCATTGTGAGAGTGGGCATCCTTTTTATCAAAAGAAAGGCATTATTAAGGGACAGTTTATCCGGGCCTCTAGGATGTGTAGCACTCTTGTTGATTTTTTGGATGAGATTGAATTTTTGAAGTCACTTTTTATTGAAAGGGGTTATCCTACCTCACTTGTTACCACCTTGGCTCAGGAAGTTATAGACTACAGGGACAGTAGATATCCTCCCCTGATAGGTAGTGGAGTTCTTCCAGCCAAAGAGGACATACCTGAGGATCATGTACAATATCACAGCTGCTTTATCCACACTTATTCCCTTAGTTCCTTAGATACTGAAAATGTGGTACAGAAACACTGGGCAGTTCTCACCCTTCATGAGGAGTTGAATAAACTGGTGCAACCACGTCCTAGGTTTGTAAGAAAGAGAGATGTCAATCTCAAGGAATTATTTGAAAGGAAACACACCCCAAGATCAACACCAGGTAATTCCAGATTAGGCACTTTTAAATGTGGTGCTTGTAAGCAATGTAATGCCATCATTAATGACTCGAGCCTTCACATCCCATCGAGGAAATTTCTTTTTAATTCTATTTGCTACTCAAACTGTGGTACCAAAGGGGTAGTTTATTTAGGTCTATGTACATCCTGTTCCAGTTTTTATGAAGGGAAAACTGAGAGACCCTTGAGAAAGAGAATTTATGAGCACCTTTATGACCTCTCTAAAGAAAAGGAGTAGTACAGTTTTGTACCTACCATAAATGTAGATGTTCGAAGATCCACATTGCTGCAGTCCTTACATATGGGTAGTCCACCAAAGTATTAGGCTGACGCCGGTCATGGGTGCTCAGATCTGACATCAGTGACCGACGCCATATCCTCAGTCTTTTCTTGCCCCAGATGTCAGAAGGCCCTAAAAAGAAAGGCCACAGCCCAAAACAGGATACCTCCCAAAACATGCCCAACAACAACCATCACCCAAACCATATAACCATGCCAAACTACAGAGGGAAGGAGGGAGAATGTGGATCTTCAACATCTACATTTATGGTAGGTACAAAACTGTACTATGTTCTTCATCTCACATTGCTGCAGTCCTTACATATGGGTAGAATCCCAAAGCAGAGGTAAAGGGAGGATGGCAAAATCATAAAGCATTAGGGGCTGCTAAAATGCCCTGTAATATTGCAGTAGCAAATCCAGCCCTAGACTTAGAATAAAGAGGAAGGTGGTAATGCTTGGAAAAAGTATGTACTGAACTCCAAGTGGCTGCTTCCAAAATATCTTTGTAGCTACCCCGCTTAGAAAGGCAGTAGAAGTGGCAGTAGCTCTAGTGGAATGAGGTCCGATTCCAGCCGGAATCTCCTTACCATGATGGGAATAACAGAAAGAAATACAAAACCCAATCCATTTAGAAATAGTTTGTTTTGAAACAGGTTTTCCCTGAGAACCCAAAGCAAAAGAAACAAACAACTGCTGAGACTGCCTGAACCCCTTGGTTCTGCTCAAATAATAACGCTGCCTGTGAATATCCAAAGTATGCAAAATCTTTTCCCTTTATTTTAAAAGTAGGCAAATGAATAGTTTGGTTCAAGGCCACACTAGAAACCACTTTAGGCATAAAGGAAGGATTAGTAAAATCAGGAAAGGTTCCACTGCCATAAGGGCCTGTAATTCAGAAACCCTTCTTGCAGAGGTAATGGCCAACAAAAGCAGTCTTCCATGATAAATACGTGGACTCGGCAGTAGCTGCAGGCTCAAAAGGTTGTAGAGTCAACACAAAATTGAGATCCCAAGCAGGAGTAGGAGCTCCCCTCTAAGAAATTGTTTAAACAAAGGATGGGAAAATAAAGGAGGGTCACAGGCTTAGTGAGTAGAATTGGCTGCAGCATGAACCTATATCGAGGAGAAAGACAAACCCTTGTCCAATAACTCAGTAAGATATTGAAGAGAAACACTTAAATCAGGCTTGGAAACATCAAAGTCCTTTGCTCCAAAGAAAAATCTCCTCCATTTATCAACTTTCCTTGTACTAGGCCTTCTGGCCTCCAAAATAACATTCAAAACTTGTTGTAAAACAGAATATGCCAGGCTGTGAGATGCAGAGACTGAATCTTGACATTGAGGAAGTGATTGCCCTCCTGAGACAAAGAGAATCAAAGGCAGAGGCCATGGAGGCGGTACCAGTGCTGTTATCAGAATCATGGATGGCTTGTCCATTCTGGCCTTCAGGAGTACCTTGGGAATGAGAGGCAGAGGTGGAAAGGCATAGACATGAAGATTGCTCCAACTGAATGATAGAGCATCCACCTTCCAAGCTGTGGGATGAAACATTTTGTGCAAAACTTTGGCAACTGGTAATTTAGTGGAGAAGAACAGATCTATGTCTGGAGTCCCCATAACACTGTCAACTTTTGAAACACATGAGGATCCAGTTTCCACTCGTGAGGATCCACAATTTGTCACTGAGAGCAGTCTCCCACAAAATCATGCCTGCAAAGAGGGTAAGAATGGGTTCCCCTTGCTTGTTGATGTACCACATGACAGTAGTGTTGTCTGTTTGAATAAACACCTGTCCTGGGTGAAGTAAATCCTTGAAAGCCATCAATGCAAATTGGACTGCTAACATCTCCTTTAAGTTGATATGCAAATGTTGAAGTCTGACATGCACCCATTTTCCATTGAGGTGTGCTCCCAAGCCTTGTCTGAGCCCACCACAAAAATTCTTTCTGAATGCAAGGAATTATCTGAATGACAGTGTCTAGATCTTGGCAGTGTTGTGTCCATACATTTTTGAGATACCATTGAAGCTTCCTCATATGCAGTTTGGCATTGGGAAGCAAGTCAGCCTGGACTGTAGAGACATTTGATGGAAATAAAGAGTATTCAGTCTCACACCCAGAAAGCACATGTCCTGAGAGGGTACTAGACTGGACTTTGTTTCGCTCACAGAATACCCTAGGCATCTTAACACTACCATCACATACTGTAGATGATGTGTGCAATAATCAGGCAATCGCCCAAATAAGGATAAATCTGTATTCCTCTTAACCTGAAAAAGGCTATCACTGGAGCCAGAACCAAGGGCAATGCAGAGAACTGATAATGTAAATTTGCAGGTACCTCCTGCAACTGGGCCTGATAGGAGCGTGAAGGTAAGGCTGTTTGGGATCAGAAGTTACCATCCAGTGATCTTTTCCCAACAGAGGTAAAGGCTGTTGTAACGTTAGCATTTTGAACTTTGGAATGTCCAGATAAGTGTTGAGGATAGATAAAAAATCCTAGTCCCACTTCTGACAGAGGAACTGGCTGAATAGCGCATGCCTTTGAAAGGAGGCAATGTATGGAAATAGAACTTGTAGCCTCGGTTTATAATGTCCAATACCCATTTGTCTTGGGTGACTAAAGTTGAAGAGTGCTAACTTTCCTCCCAAAGGAGCTGCCAGGGAAGAAGAATCTGGCAGCTGAAAATGCAGGTCATTGGGCCTGTTTAACTGGCCCCTGCCCTCACCTGCAGATTGTGCAGCCTGAATGTACTGTGAGCTCTGCCCCTGCCACGTCTAGATCTACCCCTAGACTGAGAATCAGAAGAAGGGTAGGTCCACCCCTTAGTAGGCCAATTTCTACTAAACTTTGGAGGTTGCACCTGCAAAAATCTTTAACAGTCTGCATGGACTTAGCCTTGTCTTCCATTTTCTTCAAAACCGGGACCAAACAAAACTTCAGACTGTAAAGGGCATCCAGAATTCTAGTCTTAACATGCTCGGACAAATTCTGATAGAACTGAACCAGTGGCAGCCACCCTAGAAGAGGCCTGTACAGCATCAAAACCACACTGCAAAGAATGCTTACCCACCTGTTCAGAGACATGTACTAAATCCTGCAATTCTTTACACTCTATGCCCTCTGCCAAAGCATCCACTTTAGATTTTAGCTGAGAAAGGAGGAAATTCTGATATTTCAACATATGAAACTGGCAATTTAAAGCCCTCATTGCTAAAGTAGAAGAGGTATACACCTTCTTACCCCATCTATCCAAAGCTCTAGCTTCCTTATCTAGAGGAATTACAACAGAAGCTCTAACACCCTTAGGCCCCTGACTAATAGTTTCTGGGTGACTCTTATACAGATATTTATGAGCCTCAGGCACCCTATAATACCTGTCCGGTTTAACTGGAGGCAAAGAATCTGGATTAAGGGAAGCCTCCGAGAAAACATCTTGAACAACATCCAAAACACGAGGTATAGCCAAGGGTCTATGCTGTGGTAAAAACAAGAATTCCCTAAGCCTCTTCCGTGAATCAGAGAAATCCTGTCCTTCCCACTTAAAATGCTCCCTCATGGAATGCAGAGTTTCTGAAAATGAAAAATCCTCTGGAGAAGAAGCAGGAGAAATCTTGAATATCTTCAGCAGAAGAGTCTGAGTCATCTGAGGCCTGATCCAAACTTTCCAACTCTGGCTCCACCCTGGGCCTCTTATCAGGAGGGGGCATAGAACCTCTAATTAAAGTAATCAAATCTTCTGCCATTTTAAAAGTACCTGGAGGGACACCAGAGGAAGGCAAAACAGACCTGCCCTTAGAAGAAGCCTTAGAAATAGTAGCAGAAGGCCTAACCACCTTAGGCATAGAAGGGAGAACAGTAACCTGAGAGGCCCCTTCAGCTTGACCCGACTCCTGTAAGGCCACATCCTGCAAAATCAAAGTTTCCCCCTGAGACTCAACAGAAACTTCAGCGGATCCGCCTGCTCCACTGTAGTTTCTATCAACCTGTCTAGGTTTCAAGGATTTGTCTGGCATATTATAATTACAAAGACTAACCTAGCACAATCTAACCTTCAAGGAATGCAAAGAGAGTGATAATCCCGTATCTGTTTCCCACAGAAATACAATTATTCACTTTTTCTGACATCCATATGTAAGGACTGCAGCAATGTGAGATGAAGAACATCTAATGTTTTTTTCAAACACTCCCTTCTGTGTCCTAGAATGGAGCTTAAGTTTATGGTGTTAGAACAAGTGAAACCTGATGCCAGAGGTGGGGACTGGGAGACCACCTTGGAGTATAGAGAACTTCTCTGGCAGCTCAAGCTGGATGCTGGAAGACCCCCTGGTCTCAATGACAACATTAACATTAGTAACGTCCTGAAACTGAGGATGGCTCGGTTATGATCATTATTTGTCTGGTTTTTGAACGTTTGTATAGTCCTCCATTACAAGTGGTAGGCAATATTTTACACACTGGAGTGTTTGAGTGGATGTATGAAACAGCTTTATAGACACATTTATTCTTGATTCAAATGAATTTTTAGATATGAATTATTGTTAGTTTTTAACATTATTGTATTAGGCCACTATGGTTATGACACACACCATTTTTTGATTCACCTACAACGAACATTTTAATATTTTAACATTTCAATATTTTAATACTTAATTTTCTGTTTAGGTGATCTCAGTATTCACTTTTTTAATGTGGTAAAGATGATTTTTCATATTTGTAGGAATTTCCACATTTATTATTTATTTTATTTGATTTTTTAACAATTTCAAGTACATAATATGTTGTTTACAAGAATTTTTAAAAAGATTCCTATTATGGCTTAACATATTTAACAGAGTGGATTTTTATTAATTATGTTAATTACCTGATCATGTGATGTAATGTCATATATTTATTGATGCTAACTGCATTGTATTCTTATCTTGAGAAAGCTTGGTAATAACAGAGCGAAAGCGCTTGTGTTACTGTGTTTGTGGCCTTCCAATAAAGGTTTCATTTCCTTTTTCTGGTTTTAGTTTCCTTCCCAGTGGATTTCTTGTTTTTCGTAGAGGCAGATAGACCCGAATGAAACAGGTCGGCCAGATACTCTATCGACACCGATGCTGAGAAGGGATCTACTTGTTTTTCTTTCAGCCAACATGTAAATCTTTTCCACTTGCTCAGATAAGTAATTCTAGTGGAAGACTTATGAGATGCAATAAGAATGTCCCATACTGGTAAAGAAAGATCATTCTGCCTGGCAGTCAAGGGAATTGGAGAAGCCAAGCTGTGAGCTTCAGGCTATCCAAGTAGGGATGAATCAGGTTCTGCGGATGTGAGATCAACTCCAGGGTTGGATGGAGAATCCATGGTTGATCTAGAAGGTGAGGCCAAAGGAAGGGGAACCAAATCTGACGAGGCCAATATGGTGCTATGAGGATCACCTTGCTCTTCAACAGAGAGGCTTTCTTCAGAAACTGGGGAATGAGGGAAAAAGGTGGTAATGCATAAAGAAGACCCAAAGGCCAATCGTGGACTAGAGCGTGCCTGGGTGACTGTCCCGGAGGGAGAATCAGGGCGAAGTAGTTGCTGCATTTGTAGTTGGTCGGGGATGCAAAGAGGTCGCAGCAAGGATGGCCCCAGCGGTGGAAGATCTCCTCCGCTATCAAGGGATACAGGGACCACTCGTGAGGTTGTAGAATGTACCTGCTGAGTTTGTCTGCTACCACTCTGGAAATCCCAGGAATGTGCATTGCTAGAAAAAAATGGTTGGCAGCCTTCGCCCATTGCCATATCCTCATGACCTCTCAACAAAAAGGGGTAAGATTTGGTTCCACCTTGTTTGTTGATGTACCAGACCACCACCATGTTGTCTGACTGAATGACAATCATCCCAGACGGCAGTAGGGGATGGAATGCTTGCAATGCCAGAAGCACCACCCTCATATGCAGTTGGGTCTTCAATTCGGACCAAGTGCCTTGGACTGTCTGTCCCTGACATAGCCCCTCCCCCCACCCTATCAGGGAGGCGTCCGTGGTCACTGTAGCCTTGGGTTGCTGGGGGGACAAGGGGCGAGACCATTGTGATGGGTTGTGGGTCATCCACCAATTTAAATCCTGCTTGCACCTGTGTGTTACTCGAATCTTGGCTGAAAGAGGATGCTGAAAAGGCTACCATTGGGTGAGCAGTAGCCATTGTAGAAGCCTCATATGAAACCTGCCCAGGGGAACAATGGTGATGGAGGCTGCCATGGAACCCAACAGCCGTAGGACAGAGTGAGCTGTGGATTTCTCCCTTGAAAGGATTGGGATCAGTTGGTGCTTTATCCTTAGAATTTTGTGCTCTGGAATGGATGCTCTGCAATTCTTTGTATCCAAGATGACCCCTATAAATTCTGTGGACTGAGATGGGGTGAGATTGGATTTTTGCCAGTTTATGGTTATGCCTAGCCATTGTGCAGCGAGGAGAGAGTATGCCAGGGCTTCTTCCAATAGATGTCTGGTGGGGGTGGAAATGAGCCAGTCGTCTAGGTATGGAAACACCTGGAATCCTTGTAGTCGCAAGTGAGCTGTGATGACTGCCATGCACTTTGTGAACACTCTGGGGGACTGTACAGTCTCCGAAAGGCAGTACTCTGAACTGGTAGTGACTGGCTTCCGCACGGAAGCGCAGAAATCTTCTTGATGGCCTGTCCACTTTTATGTGGTAGTACGCATCTTAAAGATCTATTGAGCACATCCAATTGTCTTTTTCCAAAAGTGGGAGGATAGACTGTATTGTGACCATCCGGAATTTCTGCACTCTCACAAACTTGTTCAATACACTGAGATCCAAAATTGGTCTCCAGTCCCAGGTTTTCTTTGGCACCAAAAATAGGATCTGGATTCTACTCAAGACTATCTGGTCTGGAGGGACTATTTGGATGACTTTTTCTTAGCAGCTTTTCTATCTCTAGTGCTGCGTCTTCCCTTTGACTGGGTGGAATGTCGGGAAGGTTTTTTGAAGGGACAGGACAAAGATCAAAGGGGATATGATAACCTCTGGTTATAATCCTTTCTACCCAAGAATCGGTGGTGATGGTTAGCCAGGCAGAAGGGTACAAGGAGGAACAACCCCCAACCACCTCCAGAGGAAAGGAGTTGGGCCGCTCTTCAGGAGCGCTGGTAGGATTGGCCAGGAAAAGAGTCCCTGGAACCTTGGTTATGCGGACCCCCTCTGCCCTGAAAGGGGGGTCTTCCCTGTGAGTTTCCCCCTCTGCCTCTAGGGGAGAACTTGGCCTGTGTGTCACGGAAAGGACCCTGAGATTTCTTGAACCATATCTTCCCATTCTTTTGGTTTTGGGAGAAAGCACGTTGAGGGGAAGAATAACGGACACGTACGGCAGAAATGGTCTTACCGTGCTGTTCACATCTGGCCAGTGTGCTTTTAACTTTGGGTCCAAACAACGAAGAGGCCTCAATGGGAGCATTAAGAAAGGAAGCCTTAAAGGGTTCTGCGAAATTGCACAAGTGCATCCAGGCTTGTCATCTCAAGACCACAGCTGAACCCGTCGCTCTAGCTGCTCTTTCTGATGCGCGAGATATCAGTCGCATGGAGGAGTTAGATAGTGACTCAGTGGTGGCCAGCTGAGAGGCTATTTTGTCACGGACCTCAACAGACACAGCACCAGCTAAGGTTTCAGAGAGCTCGGAAATCAAATCCCTTTGAAGCCTGGTAAAGTGCGCAATATAATTCACGGACCTGACAGCAAAGGTCGCTGATGCAAAGGTGCGCTTCTCTATCCTATACAGTGCCCAGGAATTCTTTGTTAGGTGGGTGGACAGTCTGGCTTTCTTCTTCGCCAGATCCTTTTTGGTTGTGGCTGCCACCACCAGAGCATCCACAGGAAGACCTTTAGACCAATGGGGATCCAAAGCAGGAGGGGACAAAATCTTATCTAGCCTCCAGGGAATAGCCTCAACGGTGTCAGGAGCCCTCCACGCACGCTGCACGATGAGCCGGACAAGTTTATCGGCAGGTGGAGTAACCCAGGAGGTAGGGGGCCGGGCGTGAAAAGCCTGCAGGAACACAGACTCCTTAGAGGTCAGATTAGAGGGCTGCCAGTCACCTCTCTGTTTAAAGATTTCGAGGATATCACCAAAGAATACCTCAGAGGGTGACAGAGGGGATCCTTCCCCCTCATCAAAGTCTGTGTTTTCAGTGAGACACTCCTCTGTGGAGTCCATGTGCTTCCTCTTACATGAACTTTTCCAGTGAACTTCCTCAGAGGGAGAAGCTGGGGAAGACAACAAAAAGGGGGGGTTCCTGTGGGAATATGTCCTGAGGCCCTTGCGCCCGGTGTCCGCTCCGTGTGACTTGCGAACACAGTGGACCAAAGGAGGGCAGGGGGATCGCCAGCAGAAGCCAGAGCCTTCTCCATTAGTTGGAAGGCTGGTCCACCTGAAGAGGGATGAGTGTCTAGGACAGGGGTCACCCCTCCCCTAAATGGCTCAGCCTGCTGACCCGGAGTCCCCGGATAGCTGTGAAACAACAAATTACAATTGTCACAACTGTCATCCTGGGTCATAGCAAAACTCTCCTGCCATGAAGGCAACTGTGGTTCCTTAGTGAGCTCCATAAAAGGAACTGGAGAGGGGGAATACTGTGCTATATTAATGGACTTCAAAGGCAATGAAGGAGGAGAATAAGAAAGGGTCTCTGGCGATGGGTGATCACCTTCCAAGGAAGGATAGGTCCTGGTGGGCGGGATACCTCTGGCCAGAAGCACTTGATCCACAAGATGCAAGATGTCATGTTCGGAAAGGCTTCTAGTGGACCTCACAGAGACTGAGGGAGAAACAGATCTGTCCACAAAAGAAACAAGCTTGGTGCCCACCTCACCAGTCCACACCGAGTACAATGGTGCCGAGTGAGACTGGACTATGGGTGTCTGCACCGAGGAAATCATCAGTGCCGAGGTCACGGTCTGCACTGACAAAAGGATCGGTACCAAAGTGGTTGCCGGCACCGAAGCTGGAACCGACAAAATTGGTGCCAATAACTGAGCCGTTGGTTCTGAGAAAGATGTTGGAACCGACGTGGTCAAGGTCTGCGCCGACTGAACAGTCAGTGCTGGTGTAGTAGTTGCAAAAGTCGGAACAGAGGAGCCCCTCGGTACCGATATAGTTAAGGCTACAGGAGAAGACGGAGCCGAGATAACTGGAGGTGCCGAAAGCCTCAGCGCTGAAGGTCTAAGCACTGAAAGCACTGGGGCCGACTAAGTGAGCTCTGAAGCAGAAACTTTAGCCTTCTTAGGTCTTGGTTGGCGGGAGTTCCCAGCCTGGGACAAAGGCAAATACGTGGCCTTAGTAGGATCATCCAAAATTATCTTATGGGCTCTAGGAGGGGTTGAAGCCTCCGACCCAGAAATAGCCTCTGAAAATGGATATTTGACAAGTACCTTCAGCAACAACTTATTTTTACATTCAATCAAAGTTATATTGGAAAAATTTTTACAAATACCACAGGGCAGGTCAACAGATAAATGGGACACACCCAAGCAATAAACGCACAAAGAGTGTACATCTGATGTAGGTAATTTGTGTCCACAATCAGAACACCTTTTGAAACCTGGACTACCTTTTTTTATCTGCCATGACAGAAAAGGAGACAGAAGAAAGGGTACCAGCAATGGTACGAAAGAGTACCCGAAGGTAATGACGAAAAGAAAGGGATTAGCAATGATGGTAAGGGAAAAAATACCTTGCGGTAAAAAGTACAGAGTAAAAGGAAAAAAACTCAAGAAAATTTGGCCGCTAAATTCGATAGGGTAAGAGACAACGAATTTGAAACTTTTCTGACAGAAAATTTATATAACAGACTAGTTGACAACAAATATCTATACTTAGCTCAAGAGAAGCAGCTTGACACGACCGAATGGCAACGCGGCAAATGGAATTTGAGGTAACAGGGAGAGGGGAATTGTGGGTAAGAATTTAGCTTGAGAGTTTGTAGCTGATGCAAGCTTGGAAGATGGCCGGCTCAGTTCAAAGGTCAAAACCGATACCCATACGTAAGGAATGAATGAGTATTAACAATATCAGATCCTTGGTTCCAGTTTCCACTCGTGTGGGTCCATGAGATTTCTGCTTAGTCCGTCTGCCAGTGTATTTAATTTTCCTGGCAGGAATTGAGCTTGTAGGTGCACTTGGCAGCTCAATGCTGTGTTCCACAATGCCATGGCTAGTCTGCAGAGGGGGTAAGAATGTGTACCCCTCTACTTGTTTATGTACCACATAACAGTGGTGTTGTCTGTCTTTACCATTAGGTGTCCTGGAAGAATGCGATCCTTGAAGGCGGTCAGAGCATTCTGTACAGCTAACATTTCTTTTTGATTGATATGCAGGTGCATTTGACTTGGGTTCCCTTTGCCCTGAATGCACTTCCCTGCCAGGTGAGCCCCCCATGCATAGTTTGATGAGTCTGTTGTTAGGGCTTGGGCGGCAGGGGGTAGTGTGAAAGGTAGCCCCTTGTTTTGGTGGCAGGCCTCTGCCTACCAAAGGAACTCTAGGCGTAGGAAAGGTATGATAGGAATCATTGTTTCTAGGTCTTCAGAATGTTGACACCATAGGCTTTTTAGATACCACTGCAGTTTCCTTATATGCAGTCTTGCATATGGAATTAGAAGAATGCAGGAGGCCATAAACCCCAAGGCTTGCAGTATTTGTCTTGCAAATAGCAGGCTTTTTGTGGCCACTTGTTTGAAGTAGGTTGTCAAATGAATTTGTTTCTCTGGCGTGAGGTAAGCCATCTGGGAAGTTGTACTTAAGCTTGCTCCCAGGAATATAATTTGTTGACAGGGTACCAGGTGTGATTTATTTTCATTTATGGTGTAACCCAGACAAGTTAGAACCCTTTTTACAAAGGTCAGATAATTCAAAAGTATGTCCTGGCTTTCTGCCTGAATTAGACAATCGTCCAGGTATGGGTATATTTGAGTATTTCTTTGCCTGAAAAATGCAATAACTGGAGATAGGCACTTTGTGAATACCCTGGGCACAGTAGATAAGCCAAAGGGCAGTGTAAAGAACTGATAGTGCGTGTAGCCTGCTTTGAAGCTTAGGTATCTTCTGCAAGACTCCCTGATTGAGATGTGCAGGTATGCTTCTTTTAAATCTAGTGTTGCCAACCAGGCATCTTTGCCTAGCATAGGAAGTAACTGGTGAAGAGTCAGCATCTTGAATTTTGGAATCTCCAAAAAGGTGTTTAGAGTAGACAGGTCCAGGATAGGACGTCATGAATTGTCTTTTCTGGGTACCAGGAAAAGTTGAGTAGAAACCTTGTCCATTTTCCTCTTTTGGTACCAGTTGAATAGCCCCATGCTTAAGAGAAAAAGTACTTGTTTTGGGGCCTCTGCCCACTGCTTTGGGGGAAGGTGTGGCCACCCACTTGGTGTTGGCAACGTGTGGAAGTGAAATCTGTATCCCTGGGACACTATATTTAAAACCCATTTGTCCTGGGTAATGAGTTCCCAATTCTTTGCATGAAGAGCAATCTTTCCCCCCAAAGGGGCAGTCAGTTGATAAGTGCTTGGAAATTTTAAAAGGAAGTCTTTGAGACAGTTTACCATAGAAGGGAGTCTTATTATTCCCAGATTTGGAAGTGGAGGCCCCCCACTGCTTAGTTCTGTGTGTCCCCTGGGACTGAAACCTGGGGTTTTTACTGTGTCTGGGTTTGGCTTGAGAAGACCTGGAAGGGGCTGGAAAGGACCAATTCTTAGAGGGCCAGTGCCTTCTACATCTAGGAGGCTGAACTTGTAAAAAATCTTTAACAGTTTGCATAGATTTAGCTTTATCTTCCATCTTTTTAAGAACTTCCTCAGCCTTGTTGCCCTGATTTAAACGAGCATCCAACAATTTAGCTTTAACATGATCAGGCAAAGATTGCTCCTTAAACCAAGCATGCCTTCTGAGCACAGACCCAGTAACAGCAGCCCTGCAAGAGGCCTCTAATGAATCAAAACCACATTGCAAAGGATGTCTTCCAACTTGTTCAGCAGAATGCATTAAATCCTGTAATTCTTTATTTTCCACACAGTCAGGAATCAACATCATTTTCTGTTTAAGCAGTCCAATAACACATTGCTGATACTTTATATGAAACTGGCAGTTTAAAGCCCTAATGGCCAAGGTTGCAGAAGTGTAAACCTTCTTACCCAATCTATCCAGTGCCCTGGAATCTCTATCAGAAGGGGTAGGAATTTTACCAGTAGAAGCCTTAATGCCCTTGGGACCCGGTGAAACAGTCTCTGGATCTGCAATAGGATTTTTGAAAAGGAACTTGTGGGAACTCAGGGACCCTGTAGTATCCGTCAGATTTTCTGGGAGCAGGCGGCAGGGAATCAGGGGCCAAACTACATTCTGAAAAAGCATCATCAACAATGTCTAGTACAGGAGGTATAGCTAAAGGCCTATACTGAGGTAGGAGAAGGAAATCCCTAAGCCTCTTTTTTGAATCAGACAAATCCTGGCTTTCCCAGTGGAAATGCTCCCTTAGACTATGAAAGTTTTCCCCAAAAGAAAAATCCTCAGGAGGGGAAGCAGAGGGAATGGAATCCTCTGCATCAGAATCTTCACAAGTAGATAAGGGCAAATCCAGATCATCAGAAGAATCCGAAAAAACAGAAGAATCCTGATCAGAAGATTCATAATCAACTTCAGTCCTAGGCTTCTTAGAAAGGGGGGGGGTGGGGTTGGCTACTCCTGATTAGAGTTATTAGATCTTCAGCCATTCTTATTTGTTTTTTAGGCCTAGAGGCCTGAGCGTCTGTTTTTTAGACATGGATCGAGATTTAGGCCTAAGTAAAGAAGAAGGTGTCTGTTTAATAAGCAAGTCTGTAGGCCTGAATACACCCTCAGAAGCCGGTGCCTGCACAGCGGCCCCGGACCCATTCAAGGTAGAGACATCCGGGGGTTCCACAGTTGAAGCATCTCACGGTATACCGGACTCCAAATGGGTCTCAGTAGAGGCCTGTGAATCAGAAGTAGCAGGTATCAGGGGCTGCAAAAGCGCCTCACTGAGTACTGGCGACTGGCTTAGGTGAAGCATCATTGGCAGTTTTGGACCTCAGCAGCCTGTCTCAGTCTTTATCTTTGCGTTTTTTTCAGAATCCTGGTAGTCGGATGACTAACCGACATTTCTGGATAATTATACAGAGAACCGAAATATTTAGAGGCGAAAATATACAGACGGATAGTGCGCTGATTAAATAAAGCACAAAACCGACACCAAGGTACGTCGTGGTCAAGGCCTATGCAAGGAAAACAGTACGAATTAAAATCTTTATGAGGTATTTGCTTTCCACAAGTAATGCAATTATTAACTTTTACTGACATCGGGTAAAGAGCAAGAAAACGTTTCCCCAACAGGGTACTTAGCTTTAGTTGAAGACTTCGGTTCTGAAACTCGAAAATGAAAATTTCAGGAGTCGGCCGACCGGCACTTGTAAACTGCTTCTGCTTCGGGCATCGCACAACAAGAAAGACAGATGTAACAGCGTCGGCTGCATGTTTTATACCCCTGACGACCTGACGTCATGGAAGAAGGGACAGCAACTGATGCAGGACCCAAGACTTTGTTAATCAGACCGACTGAGGGCTACCTGCAAGCAGATAACCCGAATGTAGTGGCTGCAACAGTGAAACACGAAGAACATCTGTGAATGTTGGCACCACACACTTATGAGGTACCACTGCAGCTTCCTCATATGCAGTCTGGCCAGGGGGATCATTAGGATTCAAAAGAGCATGCAACTCAAAGCTCTGAAGAATTCTTATTGAAAAGTAGTTCCTGATGAGGAGCTTTTTAAGTACAAATCCAGAAAGGTAACTTTGTCTTGAGGAAGAAAGGCTTTCTGAAGTGATGAGTCCAGCAAAGCCTACATAAGCACAATCCTCTTTGTGGAGATGGTCCGAGACTTTTGGGTACTGATGGTGAACTGCAGTGAAGTCAGGATCTGTTGGATGCAAAGCAGATGATATTTATTTATTTGCACTTGTTTACTGGGATGGTCCAGCTAGGCCGGAAGTGCCAATTTTCAGTGGAGTCCTGTGGAGAAAAGCTCCACATACAAGACATTTCACATACAATACAGAATTTACATTAATAAAGACATTTAGTACATATTACCGTATAGGTGGCAATCCACTAAGCACAGAAGAGGTTATCAGGGACCTGGGGACCCAGGTTGACAGTGGCCTTTCTTTTGACACTCACATTGCTAAAGTGGTTAGAAAGACCTTCTACATTGCCCACCTGATCATGAAGGGATTCACATCCAGATCTAGTGAGGTCATTGTTCCCCTGTACTCTTCACTTATCAGACCAATGATCGAGTACAATGCCCCATTCGGGATGTATCTCACCACATCTGCAGCAATTGGAGAGACCCCAAAAGTTCCTCACCAAAAGGATAAAGGGACTCCAAAATCTGTCATATGCTGCCAGATTGAAGAAACTCCAGCTCTATTCATGCTCAGAGGTGACATGTGCCTGACATACAAGGCCATGTCCAACCCGAATTAATGGACATGCTCCACCTCAAAAATCCAAATCCACCAAAACCACTAGAGCAAGCGACTTAAACCTTAGCACGGATATAAATAGGGCGTGCTGGAGGGATAGATTTATCACTCAGAGACTCCTATGCTGTGGAATAAAATCCCGGTCCATGTGAGGCAGAGCACCTCGCTGACTCTGTTCAAGAGAAATCTAGACCTGTGGATGAATCATCTCTGTGTCACTGCTGGACAGAGGCACAACAAACTAATGGGCACAGTATTTTTCATATAAGGGGTGGCGTAGCCACAAAAATTGGGCTAGGCTTATAAATGCCTTAGGGCAGATAGCCTAGTATAAACCTATGAACCTATTATTGCAGCATATACGATTAGTGAAAAAAACAGTACATAAATAATCATTCTCAAATCAAAGGTATTACACAAACAATCCAGGGTACATACATGAGAACATTCCATATAAGTAGTTTTCAGCTAGCAAAATTTATATAAGAACTTCGTGCAGTGGGTGCAAAGCAGATACAGAAATCAGAGACTAGGTACTTAAACCTTTCACACGTTTACGAGGTGTAATAGCTGAGCAATAGGCTATACGAGTCCTGTTACAGGAACCAGCAAAGTCGGTGGATACTGTTGTAGATGCGAGTGGTAGCATGATATTAAGTTAGGTTGCAAGAACACCTGAATGTCTCGCCTGGTTCAATGGCAGGTCTATAAGGGTTAGGAAGAGAAGGCAGTAGACAGCAGCGATCAATGGTAGGACAATGAGGGTTAGCAGAAGTGGGAAGTGGACAGGATGGAGAGGCAGAGTAAGTAAAAAGACAGGTGGATGTGAAAGGAGGATGTCAGAGTAGTAGAGTGGGGGTGAGAATAGTTGTGATGGTTGAAGTTAGGTTATATGAGATATGGTGTTAGCACATGGGCACAGCCAAGATGAGGACAGATGTTGTTTCAGAGATGTCTTGAAGAGGGTTATTGAGCGGGTGGATCGAAGTGTTGGGGGGAAGAAGTTCCAAAGTTTTGCAATGGTAAAGGAGTAAAGCATCTGGCCATCCAAAAGTTTGGGTTTTTCTACATTTACGAGCAGCTGGTTGTTGGATTGGAGTCGTCTGTTAGGATGGTATAAAGTAAGCTTAGAAGCTAGAGCAGGGTACATGGATGGATTATGAATGAGTCTGTAAGCTGTAGTTAGTTGGATAAAGGTAAGATAGCTGGGGAGTTCAAGCCACTTTAGGTTGTATAATGATAAGCAGTGGTGGGAAGAGAAGGAGGCATTAGTTACAAACTTGGCAATTTTGTTGTAGCATGAGTCTAGTTTGGACTTTAGAGAGGACTGAATGTTGGTGAGGTGGGGGCACTGTATGAAAGAGAGGGTAATAGAAAAGAGAAAAGTCGGGCTGATGCACTGAGTAGAGGTTTGTGTCGGCAGAGTGTGCCATGCTTTTGATGCGTCTTTTGGACATTGGACTAAATATGCAGGTTGAATGTGAGGTTTTCGTCTATGATGACACCTAGGAGTTCTGTGCTAGGTACAATGTCAATGCTGGTATCATTTAGGGATTGAATGGTAAAGTTCTCTTTTTGTAGGGGTGTGGACTTTTGGGGGGCAAAGATTACTAGTTTCATTTTGTTGGGGTTCAGGGCAAGATGATTATTAGACCGCCGCATTTTGGTGGAGGTGAGGGTGTTTTGTGTGAGCTGGTGTAGCTCTGAGGGGTTAATTGAAGTGCAGATGATAGTGGACTCATCTGCATACTGGATGACTGAGCCTTGACAGAGTGTGATGTGGAAGTTACTGATAAATATGCTAAACAGAAGTGGGCCTATAATGGACCCTTGAGGATCACCAGTGGTGGTGCTTAGGAAAGGGGATTAAGAGTTCTACCATTTAGTTGACTGTTGCCCATTAGTGAGGTAAATAGTCAGCCAGTTTAGAGTTTGAGGTGAGATACCTATGTTAGAGAGAGAGAGAGTGGGATATAGTATCGAAAGCTTTAGAAAGATCAAGAAATAGTGAAGATACGATTTTAACAGCATCACGGGCTCAGTTGACAGTGTCCATGAAGGATAGAAGGGCAGTGGTGGTACTATGTCCTGGCCTAAATCAGTGTTGGGTGGGGGAAAGGATGTGGTTGAGAGTCAGATGGTGAAGAAGTTAAGAATGAATAAATTTTTCCAGAATCTTAGAGATGGGTGATAGTATAGCAATGGGGTGGAAGTTGGTGGTGTCTATGTTGGGGCCCCCTTTGTGTAAAGGGAGGATATAAGCTTTTTTTCCAGATGATGGGCATATAGGATTTTTGGATAGATCTGTTGAGAAGTATGCTGATAGGGTAAGCGATTGAGTTGGCTGAGATTTGCAGGTATTTGGCGGGTATATTGTCAGGGGCATTTATGCATGGTTTGAGTTTTAAAAGCAATTTTTTAATAGTTAAGGTGGGTACAGGTGAGAGAGTAAAGTTGAGAATAGGGGGTGTACTGGTGCTAGCTGTGGAGAGTTCTATGGTGGACAAGTTGGTCTTGGGAAAGGTAGCGATTACATTAGGTATAGTATCTCTGAAATAACAGCTGAATGTTGCAGCAGTTTCAAAGGGTGTTTTATTTGGGTCTGGGCAAGGATTATTACTACAACCGGGCAAGGATTATTACTACAGCCTGGGTTTAATAAAGAACTGAGAGATTTCCAGAATTTCTTTGGGTTTTGCTTGTGTTGATTTTGTAATGTAACTTAGTGTTCTTTTTTTGTTTTGTAGTAATAGGTGCTTAACCTGGTTTCGGACCTGTTTGTATTGGGTGAGATCAGATAGGTTTTTGTTTTTTTGCTAGATTTTCGACAATTTATCCCTGCATTTCATGAGATCCTTAGCGGATCTCGTTAGCCCTACGTCACTCGATGGGTTGCCAACTGGCTTACTGACAGAACCCACACTGTAAAAGTAGCAGACTCCAAATCCAGCTCCAGACAAGTGACAAGTTGAGTACCTCTGAAGTACAGACCAACACTAAGGGACTCTGGCTAACAAAGTTCGCAGATGACTGCAAACTGGGAGCCATTATTGAATCCCCTAATGATGTGGATATTCTACAAAAGAGCCTTACAGAAACAGATGCTTGGTGCCAGAGCCATGGGCTCAAGTTCAATGCCAAGAAATGTATAGTTATCCCCTTTGGGAAAAAAACATATACCCTTGAATTACCACATAGGTGGCAGTACACCTAACACCGAAAGTGTGATAAGAGACATGGGGACACAGGTGGACAGTGGTCTCACCTTCGATAAAGTACAGTTGTGTACACTTAACATAAATGTAGATGTTTGAGTGTATTCACTGTTGCAGTCATTACACTTGAGTTATCCTGCTGGCAGGCTACCCTCAGTCGGCCTGAATTCCAAAGTCTAGGTCCAGCGTCTGTTGCTGTTGCCTCTTCCCTGACGTCAGTGCACCAGGGGTATTAAAAGATGCAGCAAACGCCATTTTCTTCAGTTTTTCTTGCCCCAGATGTCAGGTGCCCCCAAAAGGGTAGGCTAAAAATATGCCAATAAAACATGCATGCATCAAAATATATAATACATTCATCTACAAGCAAATACACCACATAGGTTGTATAGATTAGAGAAGTGCAAATAAGTTGCAGCAAAGACACGAGGGATGGTGGGTGGGTAACCTGGACTGCAACAGTGAATACACTTGAACATCTACATTTGTGGTAAGTGTACACAACTGTACTATGTTCTTCGTGTTTCACTGTTGTAGTCATTACACTTGGGTTGAATCCCAAAGCTATGGTTGGGAGGCTGGAGCTAAATAGCATTAGGAGCGGCTATGAGACCCTGCAGAACTGCAGTGGCAAAGTCTGCCCTGGATTTAGAGTAGAGTGGTAAATGATCGTGCTTTGTAAAGGTGTGCACTGAACTCCAGGTAACAGCCTCTAAAATGTCTTTGGTTGGTACTCCCCTGAGGAAGGCTGCTGAAGTGGCTGCTGCTCTGGTTGAATGTGGCCTAATGCCCTTAGGCACTGGCTTGCCATGTTGTGAATAGCAGAAACTAATGCAGTGGCCTATCCACTTTGAAATAGTCTGCTTTGAGATAGCTTTTCCTTGTGATCCTGCAGCATATGCCACTAGTAGTTGCTCTGTCTTTCTGAAAGCTTTGGCTCTGTTCAAGTAGAAGCGTAGCCGTCTGTGTATGTCCAAATAATGCATAATTATCTCCCCTTATTCTGTGGGTTTGGATAAAAAGTAGGCAGATGAATAGTTTGGTTAAGGGCCACACTGGACACTACCTTAGGCATAAATGTCGGGTTTGTCCTCAAAGAAACCCTGTCTGGAAATAAAATGATAAAAGGTTCCACAGCCATGAGTGCCTGTAGCTCTGAGACTCGTCTTGCAGAGGTTATTGTAGGAGCAGAGCTGTTTTCCAAGAAAAAAACTTTATATCAGCTGTAGCGGCTGGCTCAAAAGGAGGCAGGGTGAGTTTTTCCAAAACATAATTGAGCTCCCATGCAGGTATTGGTGATCTCCTTGGTGGCCTTAAGTTTTTAGCTCCTCTGAGGTACTGCCTTAACAAGGCATGAGAAAAGATTGGCGCCTCTGTATTGCAATGAGCCGAAATGGCAGAGGCATGAATTTTAATTGATGAAAAGGATAGGCCTTTGTCCAGCATCTCAGTTAAGTATTGCAAAATCTGAGGGATATTTGGTACAGCTGTGTCAATTCCTTGTGCCTGGTTCCAAGCACAGAATCTTTTCCATTTTCCAGCGTAAGATTTTCTGGTACTAGGCCTTCTGGCCTCCAAAATGGCATCCATTACAGCTTTAGTGAGAGGCGCGTTTTGTATCACTACATTATCCGCCATGCTGCCAGATTTAAGGTCTTTAGTTGGCTGTGTAGGATCTGATTGTTTTGCTGGGATAGTAGATGAGGTATTTGAGGCAAAGTCCAAGACAGGCATTGAGACAAGTTCCTTAAGATTGGATACCAGTGCTGGCGGGGACAGTCTGTGGCAATCAGTATCATCTTTGGCTTTTCTTGTCTGACCTTTAAGAGTACCTTGGGGAGTAGAGGCAGTGGAGGAAAGGCATATACTGCTAAGCTTTTCCAGCTGAAGGATAGGGCGTCCACTTTCCATGCTTGTCTGTGATAAGTCCTTGTGCAGAATCTTTTTAGTTGGTAGTTGTGAGGAGAGGCAAATAGATCTATATCCAGGCATCCCCATTTCCTTGTTATCATGCTGAAGATTTGTGGATCCAATTTCCACTCGTGGGGATCCATGAGGTTTCTGCTTAGTTTGTCTGCCAGAGTATTTATCTTTCCTGGCAGGAATTGTGCCTGCAGATGTACTTGGTAAGTCAATGCTGTGTCCCACAAAGTCATGGCTAGTCTGCAAAGGGGGTAAGAATGTACCATATGACCGTGGTGTTGTCTGTCTTTATCAGCAGTTGTCCCGGATGAAGTAGGTCCTTGAAGGCTGTCAGGGCATTCTGAACAGCTAGCATCTCTTTTTGATTGATATGTAGATGCATTTGGTTTGCGGACCATGTGCCTTGAATACATCTTCCTGCCATGTGGGCCCCCCAGGCATAATCTGATGCATCCGTTGTTAATGTCTGCCTGGCTGGGGGTAAAGTGAATGGCTGTCCCTTGTTCTGGTAACAAGCCTTCGCCCACCAACGAAACTCCTGTTGCAGGCAGGGAATGAGGGTAATTGTTTCCAGGCTGTGGCAATGTTGAGTCCAAACACTTTTTAGGTACCATTGAAGTTTCCTCATATGCAGTCTCGCATATGGAATTAGTAGAATGCAGGATACCATGAAGCCCAAAGCCTGCAGAATTTTTCTTGCAGTTAACTGGGCCGTTGTTGCCAACAGTTTGAAATAGGTAGTCAGTTGCCTTTGTTTGTCTGGTGTGAGATAAGCCATCCGGGCAGTTGTATTTAAGCTTGCACCCAGGAATATTATCGCTTGAGAGGGTACTAGTTTTGATTTCTTTACATTGACTGTGTACCCTAGGCCTGTTAGAAATCTCTTTACAAACGCCAGATGCTGTAGTAGAATACCTTGTTCTCTGCCTGAATGAGGCAGTCATCCAAGTAAGGATATATTTGTATTCATCTTTGTCTGCAGAATGCAATTACTGGTGCCAGGCACTTTGTGAAAACCCTGGGCGGAGTAGATGTGCAGAGAATTGTAGTGCATTAAGCCGGCTTTGAATCTGAGGTATCTTCTGCATGTTTGTCTGATTGGGACTTGCAGGTATGCCTCTTTTAGGTCTAAAGTCACAAGCCAAGCCTTCTTGTCCAGCATGGGCAGAAGTTGCTGTAGAGTCAACATTTTGAATTTTGGTATATCCAGAAATATGTTTAGAATAGATAGGTCCAGTATTGGTCTCCAGGTCTTGTCCTTTCTTGGTACCAAGAAAAGTCTTGAATAAAATCCTTGTCCCTGCTCTTGCTGTGGTACTTGTTGAATGGCCCTGATGTCCATGAGGGATGAGACTTGCTTTTGTGCCTCTGCCTATTGATGTTTTAGCAGGTCTGGCCAACCGTTTGTCCTTGGCAGGGTATGGAAGTGAAACTTGTAACCTTGTGACACTATGTCTAGGACCCATTTGTCCTGGGTTATGTGCCAGTTCTGAGAAAAAAGTGCTAGTTTTCCCCATAAAGGTGCTGCCAGAAGATAAGTGCTTGGTGCAGGTAAGGGGAAGTCATTGGGACTGTTCCTTGTACGGCTGTGATTTGTCTTCTCCACTTTTGGAGGTAGAAGCACCCCATTGTTTAGACCTGTACGAACCTTGGGGCTGGGATCTGCCTCTTGGGAATCTGTATCTGCCCCTTTGTGGTCTGTCTGACACTGGAAAGGACCAATTCTTTGTAGGCTAGTGTCTGCTAAATCTTGGAGGCTGAACCTGTAAGAAATCCTTAACCGTTTTCATAGATTTAGCTTTGTCCTCCATTTTCTTTAATACCTCTTCTGCTTTAACACCAAACAAAGTATCATGCTGTAATGGGGCATCTAATAATTTTGCTTTGACATGATCAAGCAGACTTTGTTCCTTTAACCAAGCATACCTCCTGACGACAGAACCCGTAACCGCTGCTCTGCAGGAGATCTCCAAAGAATCAAAACCACATTGCAAAGTATGCTTTCTAACTTGTTCAGCTGCATGCAATAAATCCTGTATTTCTTTGTTTTCTTCACATTCAGAATTTGTCAACATTTTCTGTTTAAGCATTGACATAATATATTGCTGATATCTGAGCATATGAAACTGACAATTTAAAGCCCTTATAGCCAAGGTAGCAGAAGTGTAAATCTTTTTCCCCATCTGTCCAATGCCCTAGAATCCCTGTCAGATGGGGTAGGGTTTTTTGCAGCGGAAGCCTTGACCCCTTTGGGACCCTGAGAGATAGTTTCGTCAGCAGCAGGGTTTTTGAAAAGGAATTTATGAGTCAGGAACCCTGTAGTACCTGTCTGGCCTAACAGGAGCTGGAGGTAAGGATTCAGGGGTCAGACTGGACTCTGAAAATACATCATCAACAATGTCTAACAGGTGGAATAACTAGGGGCCTGTGTTGTGGTAGTAAAAGGAAGTCTCTGAGCCTTTTCTTACATTCCGAAAAATCTTGGCTCTCCCAGTGGAAATACTCCCTCATGGTATGCAAGGTTTCCCCAAAAGAGTAATCCTCAGGAGGAGAGGCTGAAGGGATAGATTCTTCAGCATCAGAATCCTCATAGGGGGGGAAAGAGTATTTCTGATCAGAAGAGGAATCAGATGAAATGGAAACCTGATCTGAAGATTCATATTCTGTCTCTTGCCTAGGCCTTTTATCAGGTGGGGGATGGGAACCCCTGATCAAAATAATGAAGTCTTCGGCCATCTGTTTTTTGGGCATGGAGGCCTGTCCATGAGGCGGTTGTACTTGTTTCTTTGTCTTTAAGGGTGCTTTAGTCTCTGCCTTTGAAGCTGAAGTCGTTTTAATGTATAATTGAGTTGGTCTGAAAACACCCTCAGAAGCTGATGCCTTCTCAGCGGCTCCGGACCCATCTGAGGGAAAAGTATCCAAAGGTCCAATACCTTGAGCTTCCAGCGGCCTAGGCGACTCCACGTGGGAGTCGGTAGCAGCCTGCGGGTCTAAAGTAGCAAGCGTCAGGGGCTGCGAAGACGCCTCACTGAGAACTGGCGACTGGCTTAGAAGAAGCCTCGTCGTCGGCTTTGGACCTCGGATGCCTGTCCTTTTCTTTGCGTTTCTTGTGAATTCCGGTAGTCGGATGGCTATCCGACGACATCGTATAATTAAATCTTCTGCCAAAATAGTGTAATGCAAAATCGTACAGACACTTAATAGTGCGTTGGTTAAATCTACCACAAAACCGACAACTAGCAACGTCGTGGTCAGGGCCTAGGCAAGGAATACAGTAAGAATGAAAGTCCTTATGAGGTATTTGCTTCCCACAAGAAATACAATTATTAACTTTTTCTGACATCGGTCTGGAGCAAGAAAAAAGTTTCCCCAATGGGGTACTTAGCTTTTAATGAAGACTTCGGATCTGAAATTCGAACACAAAAATCTCAGGAGTCGGACGACCGGCACTTGCGAACTGCTTATGCTTCAGGCACCGTGCGGAAAGAAAGACTGAAGAAAATTGCGTCGGCTGCATCTTTTATACCCCTGGCACACTGACATCAGGGAGGAGGCGACAGCAACAGACGCCAGACCTAGACTTTGGTATTTAGGCCGACTGAGGGTAGCCTGCCAGCAGGATAACCCAAGTGTAATGACTGCAACAGTGAAACACGAAGAACATCCACATCACCAGAACAGTCAGGAAATCCTTCTATGTGGCACACATCACAAAGTGCTTTTCATCCAGAAAAAAGGAGGTCATTGTCTCACTGTACTCATCCCTCATTAGACCCATTATAGAATACAACACCCCATTTGGTATGTACCTCTCAAGACATCTGCAACAACTGGAAAGGCCATAGAAATACCTCACTAAAAGAATCCCAGGCCTAAAGCAGATGCCCTATGCTGACCGTCTGAAATAACTCCACCTATATTCTGTCGCATATCGTCTACTCAGAGGCGATCTCTGTTTAACATACAAGGACATGTCAAACCCAGAGCTGTTGGACATGCTACACTTAAGAAATCCCAATCCCTCAGAAAGACACGCTCCAGGGATCTAAATCTTGTCATCACAATGAACAAAACATGCGGGAGGGATAGGTTCCTGACCCAGAGACACCCCAGACTCTGGAATAGACAGCCCATACATATCAAGCAGAGCGCCTCTTTGGCCCTCTTCAAAAGGAACCTTGATGACTGGATGGGAGATAGGAAATTCACCCCGGGGATCACGTCAGTCGCCCTGCTAGACTGGGGTCCAGGGAAGTAAATACTGTAGGAAGAACTTCTATGTGGCACACATCACAAAGGGCTTTTCATCCAGAAAAAAGGAGGTCATTGTCTCACTGTACTCATCCCTCATTAGACCCATTATAGAATACAACACCCCATTTGGTATGTACCTCTCAAGACATCTGCAACAACTGGAAAGGCCATAGAAATACCTCACTAAAAGAATCCCAGGCCTAAAGCAGATGCCCTATGCTGACCGTCTAAAATAACTCCACCTATATTCTGTCGCATATCGTCTACTCAGAGGCGATCTCTGTTTAACATACAAGGACATGTCAAACCCAGAGCTGTTGGACATGCTACACTTAAGAAATCCCAATCCCTCAGAAAGACACGTTCCAGGGATCTAAACCTTGTCATCACAATGAACAAAACATGCGGGAGGGATAGGTTCCTGACCCAGAGACACCCCAGACTCTGGAATAGACAGCCCATACATGTCAAGCAGAGCGCCTCTTTGGCCCTCTTCAAAAGGAACCTTGATGACTGGATGGGAGATAGGAAATTCACCCCGGGGATCACGTCAGTCGCCCTGCTAGACTGGGGTCCAGGGAAGTAAATACTGTAGGAAGAAATAGCCAGGGAATTGTTATGGCTAGGCTTGTATAGGCCCTAGGGCCGATAGCCTAGTACCAACCTATGAACTGGCATGGTTGGTCTTTACTCTTTTTTGTCTAAGGAGAGCGAGATTGTTTAGTATACTGAGGAAGGCTGAGTTGAACAATTCAACTGTCTCATGAAGGGGAAGGGATTTTAGTGCATCCCAATTGATGCTAAGGAACCTTTGGTTAAAACTAGATGGACAGAACTGGATTAATCACTGGTAACCCTGTAGTTATGTAGACGCTGCTTCAAAGACATATTTTTTCCAGGTTAGCGGGTATATCTGAACAACATGAGCAATTATGGCATGGAAACATCCCTAGTCTATTAATTGGTCTAAGTATTTATAACACAGCTGTTTCTTCAAATGATTACAATTTCTGTAGGAAAAATTAGGTTGATCACCAATAATATTCCTAATCTCTGGTACTGAGGACAGCAAACTCCAGTTTCTAGAAATAATATTTTTAGCATCTTTAGTTCTCCTATTATACGCTGTCGGATAGTAAAAATGCTCATATTTCTTCCCAGTAATATTACTGTTTTGAGGAGAACTATTACCAGAAAAGCATGGTTTAGCTATATTGTCTGTCTTATTCAATATTTCCATTTTCAGATCTTCCTAATGGTCAGCAATCATAACCCCTCTCCTTAAAGTCAAAGATCATCTCACCCATTTGTTGTTCACATCTCTCATTACTAGTATTTAATCGACTGACCCGCAACAGCTGCCTGTTTAATACACCCTTAAATATACAGTCAGCATGCATACTAATCCTGTGTGTGTACTCGTTTGCATGCACTTCCTTTTTATAAACAGATGTAGTAAAGACATTCTCTTCTCTCTCCGTTCTAATGTCCAAGTAGTTCATTAAGAAAGTTAGTATTATTGTTAAGATGATTAACAAAAACGTCACGTTCTCCTATGTCCCCTTTTCAAATTAGAAAAATGTCATCCACAGACACTTCTAGAACAAAATGTTCTCTACAAATTGTGATGGACCTGTGTAAATGAATTGCTCTTCTTATTGCTCAACCACGACATTCACATACGTATTTGGCCACTGCGTACCCACAGTACTCCCGCTTGGTGATGAAAAATATTATTCTGAAACACGAATATGTTGTTGCTCAAAACCAATTCTAACAGCTTACAGTTTCAGTTTCCCTTCCTGACATCTTTCCATGTATACATAAAAATTGCCTTATGCTACTGATGCCAAAATTATTAGGAATAACTGTAAAAAGCAATTTTATATACATTGTAAAAAAGACATAACTCAATTCACAGTTAACTGTACACCATTCATAAAGGTAGTGTAAAACATCATTAGTGTCCTTGATGTAACTTTTTAATTTAGGGAGAAACTTACTTAAAACATGCTGGAGGTACACTGAGATGGGCTCAGTGACCCATCCACTTCCAGACAATCAGCCTTATAGGAGGTTTGTCAAGGTATTTATGTATTTTGGGAAGGCCATAGATGACTGATGTAATGAGACATGGATCGCAAAAATAATTAACCATATCTAAAGAAATATCACCATTGATCTGCAGTTCATAAACTACAAGGTTCACATTAGAAATACATTTTTTAACGTCACTCATACTAATTTCTTTAAACATAGAAGTGTCACTTTTATTTTTTCATTGCTGTTTCATAATCAAACCTATTCATAATTACTACGGCCACACCCTTATCAGCTTGCTCAATTATAATTTCATTACTGTTCTGAAGTCCCAAAAGTGCTTCACATTCACTAGGTTTTAAAATTATACCATTTTCTTAAGTCCTTCCGAACATAAAGCTTGCAAAGCTCCCTTTCACAAATAGAAAATGCATTCAATAAGGGGGGGGGGGGGTTCTGGTACAAAGGTACTTGCTCATTTACAAGTTTGTGCAGTGAAAAATAGTGTTATACGTTTAAAATTCAAATTTCTAATAAATACCTTAAGGTTAGTGATCTCTTCCACAAATGTATCAGTAGTAGAAGGAATAAATGCTAGTCCTTTCTGTAGTAGTTCAAGGTCATCATTGGTGATATTATAATCAGATAAATTTACCACTACCTCTGAGTTTTGTTAGCTGTGTTTTTTGATTGGCTCCATTTGTGGGCCAGTACTCTGCCAACTTGTCCCTCCTCCTCCTTCTCTTCCTTGGCCTCTGGATTGGTTGCGCTTCACATTCACTTTCTCAGGTCAGTGCAAATGAAAAGGGGGGCGTTGAAGAATCCTGGTATAATGAGCCATTTCATTGGTCTCCACATTGGGCATAAACAAGTACCAAGGATGACTGAAGGGGTGTAGAAGGATTATTATTATTCAGATTCTGAGCAGAAGCATTGCTGGTGTTGATATTTCTCATTCTGTCATTAAATATTTGCATATTAGTCTGAGTGGAAAAGCTGTCCAAGTCATATGCATTGTGATTCTTATGCGATTTTTCTTCCCCCGTTTGTTTACTTTGGTTTGAATCGCCCTTTAGGCCAGGAGAAAATATTTCCCGACTCAAAATCCTTTCTCTCTCTCTCTCAATAGCTTGCGTTTTTTGGTATTTTGTAGTTTCTCATCGTAGTTCGCTAATTTGTCAAGCACTGTGTTATAGAGAGCAGCATTAGCATTAAAGTCTGGTAGGCTAATCAGTTCATTTTCAAGTTGGAGTACCTCGCCCTGCAATTCATCTTCAGTTTTACTGAAGAACTGATTCATCAGGGACATATACTCCGTACTTAGCCTCAAATTTAAAGTATGCCATTTTTGTAAGAGCTAAGGGTACACATTTCCATAGGAAGGCATTTTAAGTATCCTGAGATCCCGAGGGACAATTCCAAGCTATAAGTCAAAAACAAAAGCGTTGCCATTGTAGATTTTTAAAAATTCGTACCTTTTTCTCAGGCACCTCAGTTTTATCCTTGAAAGTTTTGTTTGGTTCACCCATACAGACATCATGAGAGGAGCTAAAGTCCTTCAGTTGTATGAGCAAAGGACTGTGGTATATTCAACATATCATGGATAGAACAACCAGTATGATTATTGATCTGAGGACAGCCCATAGAAACATGCTGTGTCATACTGAAAATCTGTCAAGTACCCAAGGCTGATCCAAAAGACAAAAACAAAACAGTAGAAAAGACCAGTACTAAGGTAAACCTTCACTGAGAAAACGTAAAGTCCAAATATGCACAAGTCCAGTGAAAGGAAACACTTGACACACAGAAATAAAATCCAAACAGACTTTAATAAAACAAAACTTACTTTAACAAAAAAAAATATACTTGCTTTCACGCCTTTCTAAGCTAGTATAGTCCAGTTTTCAGGTTAGTGCTGAATTCGGGGCTGTGTTACAAGTTTCTGTGTTTGGCCATACCTTGCTTGGATAGAAGGAAGTTTCTCTGTTCACTGTGAGAGGGAGTTCTGAGAAGCCTATCTGTCCATGGAGGAGTGGTTTCAGCCCAGAAATTAGTAGTTTATTGGCCATTTTGGGCTCATTTCTATCTCTTTCATTTCCCTGGTGTAAAACCCGCATTTGTGTGGTTTTGCACACCGGGCTGCGCCGGTTAGCTAGGGTATAACTATTCCCAGCTCCACAAAGTCTACTCTTTAATTTTTCCCTTGGAACTAGACAAACTTTCAACTTAAGCACTCATACCATTCACTTCTCATACCGGCACTTGCTCAAAACTCATAGCAACCACTAATAAACCTTAGCACTAGACCCCCCCCCATACTGTAGAGAAGGACAAGGCTCTCTAGTCGACCTTACCAGCCAATCAGTAAAACAATTCACTGTACCAATTCAGGCATGTCCAAAGGGCAGTTTTAGGTGTATTCTCCTGTCCAACTGGTGAATCTGGGCATTTTGAGGGCAATGTTACAATTGCCTCATGTACAGAGACAACCCTCTCCTCCTTCCACCAAACACTAATACATGCGAGAGATGCAATTACACAGCCAAACTGGAGGCTAAGCTCTCTCAACCCAAGACTGGACCAGGCAGTCAAGAGGAGAAGGGAAAGTACAGTTTTGTACCTACCATAAATGTAGATGTTCGAGGATCCACATTGCTGCAGTCCTAACTATTGGGGTAGTCCGCTGTCCAGTCGGCCCGAATACCAAAGTATATGGCTGACGTCGGTCAGGGCGCATCAGACTGACGTCAGTACGTCAGGGTACTAATGCGCATGACCGACGTCATATCCTCAGTCTTTTCTTGCCCCAGATGTCAGAAGACCCTGAAAAGCTAAGACCAAAACCAAAAATTCCAAACATACCTGCACCAAAAATATGTACAATATATACAAAATTACCAGAATATAACCTCACCTACACAACCACCCCTAAACACAGAGGGGAAGGAGGGAGGATTGGACTGCAGCAATGTGGATCCTCGAACATCTACATTTATGGTAGGTACAAAACTGTACTATGTTCTTCATTCCACATTGCTGCAGTCCTAACTATTGGGTAGAATCCCAAAGCAGAGGTAAGGAGGCTGGCAAATCATAAGGAAGCAGGAACTGACAACATGCCTTGCAAAATAGCTGTGGCAAAACCAGCCCTAGACTTAGAGTAGAGAGGAAGGTGATAATGCTTAGAGAAAGTATGCACTGAACTCCAAGTAGCTGCCTCCAAAATATCCTTAGTGGCCACCCCCCTTAGAAATGCTGTAGAAGTGGCAGTAGCCCTAGTGGAATGAGGCCTAATTCCAGCTGGAATCTCCTTGCCATGATGGGAATAACAAAATGCAATGCAAAACCCAATCCACCTAGAAATAGTTTGTTTTGACACAGGCTTGCCCTGCGAACCCAAAGCAAAAGAAACAAACAACTGCTGAGACTGCCTAAAATCCTTAGTCCTGCTCAAATAATAACGCAATTGCCTGTGTACATCTAAAGTGTGCAAAATCTTTTCCCCTTTATTTTGGGGATCTGCATAAAAAGTAGGCAAATGAATAGTTTGGTTTAAAGCCACACTAGAAACCACCTTAGGCATAAAGGAAGGATTAGTGCGTAAGATACCCTATCCTTATGAAAATCAAAAGGGCTCTACCGCCATAAGGGCCTGCAACTCTGAAACCCTTCTTGCAGAAGTAATGGCCAACAAAAAAGCAGTCTTCCATGACAAATATTTCAATTCAGCAGTAGCCGCCAGCTCAAAAGGTTGTAGAGTAAGTTGCTCCAACACAAAAGTGAGAGCCCAAGGAGCAGTAGGAGCTCTACGTGGGGTCTTATATTCTTTGCCCCTCTAAGAAATTGCTTGAACAAAGGATGCGAAAACAATGGTGGGTCACAATCATAGTGAGCTGAAATTGCTGCAGCATGAATCTTAATGGAAGAGAAAGACAAACCTTTGTCCAATAACTCAGTAAGATATTGAAGAGCCACACTCAAATTAGGCTCAGAAATCTCCAAATTGTTCGCTGCACTCCAAAATAAAAATCTCTTCCATTTTTCATTACACTTTCCTTGTACTAGGTCTTCTGGCTTCCATAATCACATTTAAAACTTGTTGAGGAAGTTGAGACCTGCTGTCTTTCAAAACAGAATATGCCAGGCTGTTAGATGAAGAGATTGAAGCTTGACATTGAGCAGGTGACCGTCCCTCTGAGACAACAGGTGTGGAATCAAGGGTAAAGGCCATGGAGGCTTCCTTACCAGACTCCTCAGTAATGGGTACCAGTGCTGCCGAGGCCAATCTGGAGCTATTAAAATCATCCTTGGCTTGTCTTGTCTGACCTTTAGAAGCACCTTTGGGAGAAGAGGCAGAGGTGGAAAAGCATACACATGAAGATTTTTCCAACTGAAAGAAAGAGCATCCACTTTCCAAGCTGTGTGATGAAACCTCTTTGTGCAAAACTTTGGCAGCTGGTGGTTTAGTGGAGAAGCGAACAGATCTATGTCTGGAGTTCCCCATGACACTGTCAATTTTTGAAATACATGAAGATCCAGTTTCCACTCGTGGGGATCCATGATTTGTCTGCTTAACACATCTGCTAAGGAGTTCTGTGCTCCGGCAGAAACCTTGCCTGAAGAGTTAGTTGCAAGCTGAGCGCAGTCTCCCATAAAATCATTGCTTGCCTGCACAATGGGTAAGAATGTGTTCCCCCTTGTTTGTTGATGTACCACATGACAGTTGTGTTGTCTGTTAGAATCAACACCTGCCCTGGAAGAAGTAACTCCTTGAAAGCCATTAATGCAAACTGGACTGCTAACATCTCTTTCATGTTGATATGTAGATGCTGTAGTCTGGCAGGCCACTTGTCTTGTATCCACTTTCCATTTAGATGAGCTCCCCAAGCAATGTCTGAGATATACCCCAGGGATTACCTCAGTGTCACTGCTCAACAGAGGCACAGCAAAATAATGGGTATAGTTCCCCATACTAAAGGGGTGGCGTAAGCCACAAAACTATGGGCTAGGCTTGTAAATGCCCTCGGGCAGATAGCCTAGTATGAACCTATGAACCTATGAATCTGTCGTTAGAATCTGACTCGCCTCTGGCCGGGTCACAGAGAGTCCCTTGTTTAGGTGACATTCCTGAGCCCACCACAAAAATTCCTTTTGAATGCAAGGTATTATTTGAATGACAGTGTCCAAATCCTGGCAGTGCTGTGTCCATACATTTTTGAGATACCATTGCAGCTTCCTCATATGCAGTTTGGCATTGGGAAGCACCAGAATACAAGATGCCATGAACCCTAAGGCTTGAAGGACTGTCCTTGCAGTCAGCCCGGACTGAAGAGATAGTTGATGGAAGTAACTGGAAAGATTCTTTTGTTTGTCCGGGGTTAAAAAGGCCATCTGGGCTGCTGTATTCAGTCTCACACCCAGAAAGCACATGTCTTGAGAGGGTACTAGACTGGACTTTATTTCGTTCACAGAATACCCTAGGCATCTTAGCACTGCTATGACATAATCCAAATGCTGTAGAAGGTCTTCCTTTTCTTGAGCTAGAATCAGGCAGTCGTCCAAGTAAGGATAGATTTGAATTCCTTTTAGCCTGAAGTAAGCTATCACTGGAGCCAGAACCTTTGTGAATACTCTGGGCAGTGGATAAGCCAAAGGGCAATGCAGAGAACTGATAATGAGAATTTCCAGCTCGAAAACGCAGATACTTCCTGCAACTTAGTCTTACAGGCACATGAAGGTAAGCTTCCTTGAGATCTAAAGTTACCATCCAGTGATCCTTGCCCAGCAGAGGTAAAAGCTGTTGTAACGTCAACATTTTGAACTTGGGAATGTCCAGATAAGTGTTGAGGATAGATAAATCCAAAATTGGCCTCCACGTGTTCCCCTTCTTCGGTACTAGGAACAGGCGAGAATAAAATCCTAGGCCCCTTTCTGGCACAGGAACTGGCTGAATGGCCCCTATGTGGAGCAACAGAGAAATTTGCTTGTGAGCCTCTTGTCTTTGTAGAGGAGGAATGTCTGGCATGCCTTTGAAAGGAGGCATGGTATGGAAATAAAACCTGTAACCGTGGTGAATGATATCCAGAACCCATCTGTCTTGGGTAATTAAATCCCAATTTTCTTTGAAAAGAGACAGCCTTCCTCCCAAAGGTGCTGCCAGGCGAGAATGTACTGGCAGCTGAAAAGGCAGGTCATTGGGTCTGCTTACGAAAGGACTGACCCCTGCCCTCACCAGAAGTCTGAGCAGGAGAACTCCCTGTCCTAGGCCTAAAGAACCTTGAGCTCTGCCCCTACCACGTCTAGACCTACCCCTAGACTGGGAATCATAAGCAGGATAAGTCCATCCCTTAGTAGGCCAATTTCTACTAAACTTGGAGGCTGCACCTGCAAAAATCCTTAACAGTTTGCATAGACTTAGCCTTGTCCTCCATTTTCTTTAAGACTGCTTCCACAGGCGAACCAAACAACACATCAGACTGCAAAGGAGCATCCAAAATCCTTGTTTTAACATGCTCAGCTAAATTCTGATCTCTCAACCAGGCATGCCTACGAAGAACAGAACCAGTGGCAGCCACCCTCGAGGAGGCCTGCACAGCATCAAAACCACATTGCAAGGAATGTTTACCCACCTGTTCAGACACATGAACTAAATCCTGCAACTCTTTACACTCAATACCTTCTGCCAGAGCATCCACCTTAGATTTCAATTGTGAAAGGAGATAATTCTGATATTTTAACATGTGAAACTGACAATTCAACGCCCTCATGGCTAAAGTGGAAGAAGTATACACTTTCTTTCCCCATCTATCCAAAGCCCTTGCCTCTTTATCAGGAGGAACAGGATTTTTAACAACAGAGGCCTTCACACCTTTAGGCCCCTGAGAGACAGTTTACGGGTCTGCCCTAGGACTCTTAAAAGATACTTATGAGCTTCAGGCACCCTATAGTACCTATCCGGTTTAACTGGGGCAGGAGGCAAAGAATCAGGATTGAGGGAAGCCTCTGCAAAAACATCTTCCACCACATTCAGAACAGGAGGTATAGCTAAAGGCCTATGCTGGGGTAAGAACAAGAATTCCCTAAGCCTCTTCCTGGAATCAGAGAAATCTTGACCTTCCCATTTAAAATGCTCCCTCATGGAATGCAGAGTCTCTGAAAATGAAAAATCCTCAGGAGGAGAAGCTGAAGGAGTAGAATCATCCACATCAGAATCAGAATAAGGAGGATACTCCTGCAAGTCTTCAGCCGAAGACTCAGAAGCCTCCGAACATTGCTCAAAACTCTCAAACTCAGGTTCCACCCTAGGCCTCTTATCAGGAGGGGGCATAGAACCTCTAATCATAGTAATCAAATCCTCTGCCATTTTAAGCATATGTTTCTTAGGCAAAGACCCTGAAGCACTAGGAGAAACCCCACTGAAGTTAAACTTGGCCTGCCTCTCAAAGAAGCCTTGGAAACAGAAGGGGAGGCTCTAACCACCTTAGGAAGAGAGGGAAGAACAGCCACCTGAGAAGCCCCCTCAGCCTGGCCTACTTCCTGTGAGGATACATCCTGTAACAGTAAAGTCTCTCCCTGAGACTCCAAAGAAACACCTGGCAAAACCTCCGGCTCCACTGAGCCTTCTAAAGATCCGGCGTCTGGGACTGTCGGTTCTTCCATTCTAGGCTTTGCTGCTTTGTCCTTGCGCTTTTGGCGAAGCGCCGGAGCCTCCGGCGGCATTTTAGAATTACAACCCTTCCCAAAAACTAACCTGGCACAGTCTAACCTTCTCTTAATAGTGCGTTTGTTAAATCTAGCACAAGAGCGGCATCCAACGTCGTGCTCAGGCCTAAACAAGGTATACACAAAGTATGGTAATCCCTATGAGGTATCTGTTTCCCACAAGAAATACAGTTATTCACTTTTTCTGACATCCGGTTAAATACTGAGGCAAGAAAAACCAAAATATTCCCCAACGGGTACTTAGCCAACTTTGATTCGGTCTGAAACTCTGACTTCAGAAACTTTCAGAACGCCAACCTGCACTCGCAAAATTGCTTCTGCATCGGACCATACGGCAAAAAAGACTGAGGATATGACGTCGGTCATGCGCATTAGTACCCTGACGTACTGACGTCAGTCTGATGCGCCCTGACCGACGTCAGCCATATACTTTGGTATTTGGGCCGACTGGACAGCGGACTACCCCAATAGTTAGGACTGCAGCAATGTGGAATGAAGAACATTTACTTGCAACACACCACCAGTCTCACACAGACCTATGAAACCAGCACCGGCAAAAAACACATACTCATAGGCTCTAAATAAAAATCTGCAGAAGCAACAGAGACCTCCAAACCAGACATCCAAGCAACCTCCACCCCCCCAACACAAACCATGAAACACATACTTCACAAAACCAGTGTGCCACACAATCACAGCCCTTAAGGCAAAATAACATACCCAACACACTAGTAATAGGTGACTCTATAGTCAGGCACATTGACATCCCACTCACTAGGCTGAACAAGGAGATGGTTACTGTTGGCTGCCTGTCAGGTGCCAGGATCCACCAAATAACACAAGCACTCGGGTCACTCCAGAACAAGTACAAATATGACTCTGTCATTATCCATGTTGGTGTGAATGACCTGAGCTGTACCTCCCTGGACTACATGAAGAGAGACATGGAGGAGCTCTCTGATCACGTAGCCCAGGCCAGTATGACCCTGACCCTGAGTAGCATCCTGCCCTCACCAAGAATGATACCACGGTATAGAGAAAAAATTATCAATTTCAACAATTGGCTAAGCTTCTGGTGTCATTCAAAGGGGATCCAGTGTCTGTCAGCCTGGGATGACATGCTCGACAAGCCAAGCTGCTACGTTAGAGACTGCTTGCACCTGTCACCCTTAGGCTTTCGAAAACTGCCCAAGGCTCTTGCCACCCCCATAGTGCCTTCTTTAGGCAAGGCTCAAAAGACAAACCCACCACCATAAATAGCACAAGTAGCAAAAAACTGAGGGTAATGCTACTCAATGCCAGAAGTCTAAACTTCAAAATGCACGCATTCGAGGCACTCCTCAGTATGGAGAAAATCGAAATATGTGCAGCAACAGAAACCTGGTTTAAGGCTCCAGAGAGCACCCAAGCACTACCAGGCTACAACTCATACCATACATTTCGGCCACAAAACCCAGACCAAAATACAAAAGGCGGGGGAGTATCCATATTCATTAAGGATACCCACACCTCCAGGTTAGTGACACAGCACGATGCTTCAGAGATCATCCGCGTGCAACTAACAATGGGCAAAACTGCTATTCAAATTATAGCTTGCTACAGATCACCCACCATGTTCCAGGGCCCCATTCCGCATTCCTGGAAACATAAAGGTCCTACCAAACACCCTGATATTGGAAGATTTAAATTACCCAAACATTAACTGGGAGAACTACTCTAGTACAAACTCCCTTTCCCAACATTTCCTAGAATTTATAAACTCAAATGCCCTGGATCAACTGGTCAACACCCCCACCAGAGGGGACAACATATTGGACCTGGTCATCATCAACATGGGCAACCGGTGTTCCACACCGGAGATCAACCCCTAGCTGGTTAGATCTGACCATAAACTAATCACTCTGGACATCCACATTCCGCCACTACCCCCGGTCAAAGAAACCACAGTGAAAAACTTTTCAAAAGCAAACTTCACGTTACTTAAGACCGAGGTGGGAAGTTTCAAAGCCCCCATGCTAAAGGATAACACTGTCCAAGCTGCAAAATCCTTTACTAATGCACTCTATGGGCACCTACAACAATGCATGGATCATGCTATCCCAAACAAAACCAAGACTCACTCCTCCAAGAAAAGGAAACCAGTCTGGTGGACCCCTGCCATAAACAAGCTATACAATAGAAGGAGGAAACTAGTACAGAAAGAGAGTAAAATCCCAAGAAGGGAAGACATCCCTGATCAGTACCAGCAAGAAACTACGTTCCCTCATAAAATCATCCAAGGCTAGCTTCGAAAGAAAAACTGCCATGGACTCCAAAGATAACCACAAGGCATTCTTTAGCTATGTCAAGAATCTAAGTGGCAATTCTCAGAACTGCTCGGAGTTGGTGCAGAATGGCATAAAATAGACTGAACCGACTGATATAGCCAACATCCTGGCAGACAGGTTCAGTGCAAACTTCACCCCCCCCCACTCACCCCCAAAAGGGCACATAACTATACCAGAAGAATGTAGTGCCCCTGAAATCACAGACACTCAGGTTAAAACAGCCCTATCCAAAGCCAAAAACACAGCATCAATGGGAATGGACGGTGTCCCAGGCTGTGTCCTACACAAGCTCAAAGATGAACTGACCCCTCATCTAAACACACTGTTTAAACAGCCTCTCCACAGCTACAGGTCCACAGAGTGGCGCACAGCAATGGTTATTCCACTCCACAAAGATGGAGCCACAACGGACCCCGGGAACTATCGTCCTATAAGCCTGACTAGCTTAGTCTGCAAAGCCAGGGAGCGCATCATTATGGATCTCATTAACAGAGACATAGGACCCTACCTAGTTCGGCTTTGTTAAGGGCAGATCATGCCTCCTAAACCTGGTGGACTTCTTTGAGACAATAACCAAGGCTATAGATGAGGGAAAGGTGGTCCACACAGCCTACCTAGACCTTGCAAAGGCCTTCGATACCATTCCCCACTCAGGTATTATAGACAAGCTCACCAGCCTAACAAACCCCTACGTCACGAGATGGGCTGCCAAGTGGCTCTCGGACAGAACCCACATGGTAAGAGTTGCGGGAGCTAGGTCTGACTCTAAACCGGTTACAAGTGGCATTTCCCAGGGCTCAGCCCTAGGACCCCTCCTGTTCGGCATATACTTCTCAGAGGTACAGGCAAGCACAGGAGGACTATGGCTGACCAAGTTCTCAAACGACTGCAAACTAGGGGCTATAACTGACTCTCCGGCTGACACAGACATCCTGCAAAAGGGTCTCACTGAGACAGATACTTAGTGTCAAAACCATGGCCTCAAGCTAAATGCCAAAAAGTGCATAGTCATCCCCTTTGGAAAAAACAAAGTACCCACAAACTACCACATAGGTGTTAGCCCCCTAAATACGGAAGATGTAATAGGAGATCTGGGGACCCAAGTTGACAGTAATCTCTCCTTTGATAATCACATTGCCAAAGTGGTTAGAAAATCCTTCTATGTGGCCCACCTAATCACAAAAGGGTTTGCATCCAGATCGAAAGAGGTCACTGGGCCCCTCTATGCATCACTCATCAGACCCATCATACAGTACAATGCCCCATTTGGGATGTACCTTACAAGACACCTGCAACAACTGGAAAGACCACAGAAGTACCTCACCAAGAGAATCACTGGCCTCAAGCAGATGTCCTATGCAGCTCGACTGAAGAAACTCCAGCTGTACTCGGTTGCATACTGTCTACTCATAGCTGATCTCTGCCTGACATACAAGGCCTTTCCCAGAATTGATGGACATGTTCCACCTAAAGAAAACCATATCCCCTTGAGCCACACGCTCTAGGGATCTAAACCTCACCACAACAATAAATAGGACGTGCTGGAGGGATACATTCTTATATCAGAGATTTCCCATGCTCTGGAACAAGATTCCAATCTACATTAGGCAGAGCTCCTCGCTAACCCTCTTCAAGAGAAACCTTGAAGAGTGGATGGGAAACAGAAAGTTTACCTCAGGGATCACTTCAATGGCTCTGCTGGACAGAGGCACAGGGAACTAATCTAAGTGGGCAGTGAAAGCCAACACATTCCGGCTAGGCTTATAAATGCCTTCGGGCAGATAGCCTAGTACCTACCTATGAACCTATAAACCCAAACCACAAGGTTACAAAGCTTTCAGACTTGCGTCCTTCAGTGGGTGTAAAGAAAGAGATTTTTTAGCCTCATTTAAATACAATCAGTATAAAATCACATGACAGCTCATTAAACTAGAAATTTCTTCTTAAAGGTATAACCTTAAAAATCTAGAGTATCAACGTATAACATAAATAATATACAATATAAAAAATACAAAATACATATAGAAATAAACACATACAGATAAAAAATCTGAAAATTCATTCTAGCTATTTTCTTACAACCATTTGTTTTTCAATGCAATGAACTACTTTGACGTTAGGAGAGAGAGAGAAGAGAAAGTCATTACTACATCTATTTATAAAAAGAAAGTGCATGCAAACAAGTACACACACAGGACTAGTATGCATGCTGACCATGTATTTAGGGGTGTATTAAAGAGTCAGCTGCTGCAGGTCAGTAGATTAAATACTAGTAATGAGAGATGTGCCCAACAAATGGATGAGATGATCTCTGACTTTAAAGGAGATTTAGAAATTCACTAACCCTAATTTTTGGATTGTGGATAGTCCTGTGCTTCCCATTTCAAGTGTTCCCTCAGAGTATGTAAAGTCTCCCCAAAAGAAATCAAATCTTCTGCCAACCTAACTAGGTCTTGTTGATAGGCCTGACTTTTGAAGTGGAAGCTGGAAGGCCTTGATTGAGGTAAGCTGGATGTAGCCTTTTTATGTGAGGCTTTAGGCTTATGCCAGAGAGTGACATTTGCACCAGGGCTGGGATGTGGACAGACAGCCAAATCCTGAGGACAGTGAACCTAGGAAATCACCTGACAACGATAAAACTCTGGAAATCTCTTCATCGGTTTTAGTGCAGTCACTGGAAGCCGGAAGCTGCGAAGCAGCTCCGGACCCGACTGATGAGCAGAGTCCTTCAGTTTGAAAGGAAAAAGAGGGAGCTGGTGGTGTATCAAATTGCTACAACAAACCAAGCCTAAGCAATAACAATCGGATATGAAAAACCAAAAACCTAATGGGTTACTTAGCTTTACGGAGACGTCTGATGAGGAGTGAAAACATGATCCGTCAGTCATCTGCGGCTGCAAAGTTCTGAAGATTGTGCATGCAAACATCACATTTAAAGCCCCTGGTTTATGGCCTTACGTGTGATGTCCCACACAGCTGCAACAGCCAAGCTGAAGCTTTTGTATAGGAGCCGATGTACGAGTCGCCTGAGGGCAGGAAATTCCACAACAAGAATACTGCAACATAGGAATACAAGGACATAGTCATGTTCTGGGATCAAATAAGTTACACAAAAAGAATGAAAGTCCCAGTGTGGTGACTGTTTGCCACAGTGGAGACCGTTATTAACTTTCTCTAAAATCAGTCAAGAAACACATGACAAGATCCCCAACTGGGTACTTCACTTCAGATATCTTCTTTCTCTGGTATGGACCGAATGACATACTGACTAGCACTCTGGTTCGGCCTCTGACAGCAAGAACGAACTTAGGACACCCTCAATACCCAGATGTCTTGAAGCCAGTCAGGGCGCCTGCCAGCTTCAGGAGGAGGAGAAAAGTCTCTAGTTGTCAGGCCAGCTAAAGGCTTCTACTGCAGGAAATCCCTTCAGTTATGACTGCAACACTGAAACACTAAGAGCATCAGTTTGATCTCAAGCAGCCTCAAGTTTGCTGCTACCACAGCCATGCACTTAGTAAACACCCAGGGGGCTGGTGTGAGACTGAAGGGCAGGGTTTTGAATTGGAAGTGACAGTCTCCCATATGGAAGAACAGAACTCTTCTGGAGGATTTTTGATGTGTAGGTAAGCATCCTAAAAGTAAGTAAGAGTCCATCCAATTGTTTGCCTGCAACCAGGGCAAAATTTCTTGCACAGTGAGCATTCTGAAGTGGGTCTTTTAACACACTCGTTGAGTTTGCTTAAGTCCAATTTTGGTCTTTATTTTTCTTCAGTACCAAAAAGAACTTGGAATAATAACCTGCCCTTGCCTGTTCTGTCGTGTCCTCTTTTTCGAAGAAGAGAGAATTTCTCTTCTGACTGCTTCTTGCCAGTGGAGCAGTACATCCGGGAGCAGTCACTTAGGGAGAAGAGGGGTTAAGGGAATGCAACAACCCTGGATACAAAACCCATTTCAAGAATCCTGTGTGATGGTCGTCCACGCAGGCAGGTAAAGGGACAAATGATCCCAGTCTGTCTGAAGAGGGCAGCAGTCAGGCAGCCCTTAACAGACTGTTAAACTGCCTAGTAGAGGCACTGATATCCCTAGTTCTGCAGACCTCCACAAACTCTGGGTATGCATCCATTAAAGAGGCTGGTTCTGTCATGGCCTTCCATGGAGCATTGGTAGACTCAAAGGGTAGTACTTTGATTTTCTAAACCATAGGGACTTATTTTTTGCTCCTATTATAAGGCCGCTAAGGGGTCTCAAATTTAACACCTACAGCAGACAACACTTTCTCATCTTGTCTGCACCTCTGCATTCTTACTTAATACACAGACCAAACAAGGATGATCCATCATAAGTGGTGTTTGTACAGGACACTTTGAAATTGTCTGCAAAATCATAGGCAAAGCCAGGCATGATTACTCATCGTGACATGTGACCCCAGCTCTCACTGTTACACTGGATGCATTATGCATGAGCTGCATGGAGAGATTTGTAATATTAAACATCGTAACCAAGGGGGCTTCTAGCTATTTTCTAGAGTCAGGGGTGGAAGGTCTTTCCAGAGATGCTAAGCATACCTTCTCAACCTCTTAGCACAAGAAACCTGGATAAAAACAAAAATAATGGGGAGAGGACAAAGGCCCAAGAATAGGGACCAGTTTTAAATACTGCTCTTATAAACTTAGAAAGTTGCTAGAATAAAAAGTGCTGCATTAGCATGCATTTTTATGAAGGATATCAAGTCTGAAACTTAGATATCTGACATTTAGTGACTTCAGTCCTCAATTATTTGCAAGAAAACCACACATTTGATGAGAAACAGACAAAAAATATGA